>NC_058059.1:369041-374041 GCF_020085105.1 Siniperca chuatsi
TCTCAGGTGAACTACCACGCCCGCTGTTACCACCTGACTCCGTTCAGCGCTGTCGCCGTCATGTACAGCATCACCAAGGCTCAGGTAACTAATGTTTGATTCAGCACGCAGCGAGAGACGGCAGATCTTTAAATCACTAATAACTGTTATTACTGTTATACAGCATATTGCAAACATACATCACAGCTAGCATTAACAGTTTGATCTGTAATTAATCAATATGTGTCTGATCGGGATCAATAACGTGTTGTTCAGGGTCCGAAGGCTCTGTGGAAGGGGATGGGCAGCACCTTCATCGTTCACGGCATCACGCTGGGCGCCGAGGGCATCATCAGCGAGTTCACACCGTTACCACGGTAACCACTCACGCTACTGTATTACTGCAGTATTACTGTAGTAGTACTACAGTAATACTGTAGTATTGCTGTAGTATTACTGTAGTACTACTGTAGTACTACTGTAGTATTACTGTAGTAGTACTACTGTAGTATTACTGTAGTACTACTGTAGTATTGCTGTAGTAGTACTACTGTAGTATTGCTGTAGTATTACTGCAGTATTACTGTAGTACTACTGTAGTATTACTGCAGTATTACTGTAGTATTACTGCAGTATTACTGTAGTATTACTGCAGTACTACAGAGTGTTTTCTGTCTGCAGGGAGCTTCCTCACAGGTGGAGCTGGAAACAGCTGGCTGGACATTTACTGCTTAAAGGGTGAGTTCACTTCTTCTTCTACTGAGTGAATGAGTTCTCTTCTTCTTCTACTGAGTGAACGAGTTCTCTTCTTCTTCTACTGAGTGAACGAGTTCTCTTCTTCTTCTACTGAGTGAACGAGTTCTCTTCTTCTTCTACTGAGTGAATGAGTTCTCTTCTTCTTCTACTGAGTGAATGAGTTCTCTTCTTCTTCTACTGAGTGAACGAGTTCTCTTCTTCTTCTACTGAGTGAACGAGTTCTCTTCTTCTTCTACTGAGTGAACGAGTTCTCTTCTTCTTCTACTGAGTGAACGCAGTTCACTTCTTCTTCTACTGAGTGAACAGAGTTCTCTTCTTCTTCTACTGAGTGAACGAGTTCTCTTCTTCTTCTTCTACTGAGTGAACAGAGTTCTCTTCTTCTTCTTCTCTACTGAGTGAACGAGTTCTCTTCTTCTTCTACTGAGTGAACAGAGTTCTCTTCTTCTTCTACTGAGTGAACGAGTTCACTTCTTCTTCTACTGAGTGAACGAGTTCTCTTCTTCTTCTACTGAGTGAATGAGTTCTCTTCTTCTTCTACTGAGTGAACGAGTTCTCTTCTTCTTCTTCTACTGAGTGAACGAGTTCTCTTCTTCTTCTTCTACTGAGTGAACGAGTTCACTTCTTCTTCTACTGAGTGAACGAGTTCACTTCTTCTTCTACTGAGTGAACGAGTTCTCTTCTTCTTCTTCTACTGAGTGAACGAGTTCTCTTCTTCTTCTTCTACTGAGTGAATGAGTTTTCTTCTTCTTCTTCTTCTGAGTGAACGAGTTCACTTCTTCTTCTACTGAGTGAACGAGTTCTCTTCTTCTTCTTCTACTGAGTGAACGAGTTCTCTTCTTCTTCTTCTACTGAGTGAATGAGTTTTCTTCTTCTTCTACTGAGTGAACGAGTTCTCTTCTTCTTCTACTGAGTGAACGAGTTCACTTCTTCTTCTACTGAGTGAACGAGTTCTCTTCTTCTTCTTCTACTGAGTGAATGAGTTTTCTTCTTCTTCTTCTTCTGAGTGAACGAGTTTCTCTTCTTCTTCTACTGAGTGAACGAGTTCTCTTCTTCTTCTACTGAGTGAACGAGTTCACTTCTTCTTCTACTGAGTGAACGAGTTCACTTCTTCTTCTACTGAGTGAACGAGTTCTCTTCTTCTTCTACTGAGTGAACGAGTTCACTTCTTCTTCTACTGAGTGAACGAGTTCTCTTCTTCTTCTTCTTCTACTGAGTGAACGAGTTCTCTTCTTCTTCTACTGAGTGAACGAGTTCACTTCTTCTTCTACTGAGTGAACGAGTTCTCTTCTTCTTCTTCTTCTACTGAGTGAACGAGTTCTCTTCTTCTTCTTCTACTGAGTGAACGAGTTCTCTTCTTCTTCTTCTTCTACTGAGTGAACGAGTTCTCTTCTTCTTCTTCTACTGAGTGAACGAGTTCTCTTCTTCTTCTTCTACTGAGTGAACGAGTTTTCTTCTTCTTCTACTGAGTGAACGAGTTCACTTCTTCTTCTACTGAGTGAACGAGTTCTCTTCTTCTTCTTCTTCTACTGAGTGAACGAGTTCTCTTCTTCTTCTTCTACTGAGTGAACAGAGTTCTCTTCTTCTTCTACTGAGTGAACGAGTTCACTTCTTCTTCTTCTACTGAGTGAATGAGTTCTCTTCTTCTTCTTCTACTGAGTGAACGAGTTCTCTTCTTCTTCTTCTACTGAGTGAACGAGTTCTCTTCTTCTTCTTCTACTGAGTGAACGAGTTCTCTTCTTCTTCTTCTTCTACTGAGTGAACGAGTTCTCTTCTTCTTCTTCTACTGAGTGAACGAGTTCTCTTCTTCTTCTACTGAGTGAACGAGTTCACTTCTTCTTCTTCTACTGAGTGAATGAGTTCTCTTCTTCTTCTTCTACTGAGTGAACGAGTTCTCTTCTTCTTCTTCTACTGAGTGAACGAGTTCTCTTCTTCTTCTACTGAGTGAACGAGTTCTCTTCTTCTTCTACTGAGTGAACGAGTTCTCTTCTTCTTCTACTGAGTGAACGAGTTCTCTTCTTCTTCTTCTTCTACTGAGTGAACGAGTTCTCTTCTTCTTCTTCTACTGAGTGAACGAGTTCTCTTCTTCTTCTTCTACTGAGTGAACGAGTTTTCTTCTTCTTCTTCTACTGAGTGAACGAGTTCTCTTCTTCTTCTTCTACTGAGTGAACGAGTTCTCTTCTTCTTCTTCTACTGAGTGAACGAGTTCTCTTCTTCTTCTTCTTCTACTGAGTGAACGAGTTCTCTTCTTCTTCTTCTTCTACTGAGTGAACGAGTTCTCTTCTTCTTCTTCTTCTACTGAGTGAACGAGTTCTCTTCTTCTTCTTCTTCTACTGAGTGAACGAGTTCTCTTCTTCTTCTTCTTCTACTGAGTGAACGAGTTCTCTTCTTCTTCTACTGAGTGAACGAGTTTTCTTCTTCTTCTTCTACTGAGTGAACGAGTTTTCTTCTTCTTCTACTGAGTGAACGAGTTCTCTTCTTCTTCTTCTACTGAGTGAACGAGCAAACGGCAGATCAGACGTGTGATCTGAATCCTTCGTGCAGAACCTGCTTTACATTTCTGTAGATTTAACCTCTGTCTCACCCGCAGGTTGACAGCTGTGGTGGCTCTTCCGTTTTACTGCGCCAGCCTCATCGAGACCGTCCAGGTCACTATTGATTATTGATTATTGATTAGACATCAGTTTTTATGAAGTTTCAGACGGAAGCTTTAATCATTTCTCTGGTTTTAGCTGCTTTTGTTTGATTTTAGGTTTATTTTGTTCTATCTGAAGTCATCTCTTATTAATAATCTGAATCTCCATACGAGGTCCATTTAGTAGCAGTTCTGGAGCTTTCGGTCGGACACCATCGAACAGCTCCAAGAGCCGTACTAACGTGTTCGGGATTTAACACATACGTAGTTTCTTTATTTCGGGACTTTATTTTGTTATATCACAAAACGTCGTCGTCGTTACACAAAATCAGCGTTTCTGAGAAAATGTCATCGTTTCGTCGTGGCTGCCGCTCTGCTGCCGTGACAACAAATATCGACGTTTGGCATTATGAGGACGTTTTAACCTGCACTGATTTGATGTTCGAACGAGATATTTTCAGATTATGTTGACGATTTGTTCTCGTGAGTCCGTCTGCGCTGCAGTTTCCACCCGATCTTCTTCTTCTTTTAACAAGAAACTCTGATCGTGTGAGAAAGTTTACTGTAATGACAAATGTTGTCAAATATCTGGTGACGTGCTGCAGTGACGACGACAGATAAAAATGTGATAAAGATTAATAACAAGTTTGTCGTTCAAACGAGAAAATGTTTGTTTATTTTTGACTTCAGATACAAACAAATAAAAATCACCAGAAGGTGGATTAAAGCTTCTGTCGAAAGCTCCAGAGCAGCTACTAAAGGGCCTTGTGTCTCTTGCCTCCACAGAGCGAGATCGTCCGCGACGACGCGTCGGCCGGTCTGCTGGATTGCGTCCGTGAGGGTTTGACTCGGCTGTTGGGCGTCGGCGCTCCTCACAGCCGTCGCCTGCTTCCTCTCAGCTCTCTGCTGCTTCCCGCCGCGCTGCACGCCGTGCTGCGATACGCCATCGCCACCTCCGTCCAGCGGGCGGCGCTGTGGCTGCACCAGCGGGGCAGGAAGCAACGGGCGGACGCGTCCAACCCGCTGGATGCCTACTTCCCTGAGCTGGCGGCGGCGTGGGCGGGGTCTCTGGTGGCTGACGTCGTGCTGTTTCCTCTGGAGACGGCGCTGCACCGCCTCGGCCTACAGGGCACGCGCACCATCATCGACGCCACCGACGGCATGGTCGCCGCGGGAAACGGCGGCAGCCCACTGGTCCTGCCCGTCAACTCGCAGTACGACGGCTTCTCCGAATGCCTCCACGCCATCCGCCGCAAGGAGGGCGTGGGCGGGTTTTACCGCGGCTTCGGAGCGCTGGCGGCGCAGTACGCGCTGCACGGGGCGCTGCTGGCCGCGGCCAGGACTCTGCTGAGGCTGCTGCTGCTGGAGGGCAGGGCCAGCTAGAGGCGTTACCATGGAGATGCAGCATCACTTCCTGTACAGAGGTCAGCTGTCGCCACATCTCATCCATCGATTCTTTTCCGCCGAGTACGATTATTGCTGTCACCATGACGACAAAACGCTTCTCGCTTTCCTTTTAAACAGATGAAGTGAAGTTTTGTTTTGTCGTGGCGGCCGAGTGCGACGCCAAAATAATAATAATGAGGTTAGAAACAGGAAACGCTTTTAATTTGTCCAAACAGTCGAACTCTAA
>NC_058059.1:379041-384041 GCF_020085105.1 Siniperca chuatsi
GTGGCCCTGGTCCTCCTGGTAGCCCTGGTGGTCCTCGTGGCCTTGGTCGTCCTGGTAGCCCTGGTGGTCCTCGTGGCCCTGGTCGTCCTGGTGGTCCTCGTGGCCCTGGTCGCCCTTGTAGCCCTGGTGGGCCTGGTGGTCCTCGTGGCCCTGGTGGTCCTCGTGGCCCTGGTGGTCCTCGTGGCCCTGGTGGTCACACTGCTTTCTGCTGTTCGCAGTGAATATTTCAGTAGTTTCTGAATGCAGGCGTTTAAATCAACTATCATTTCCTGCAGTAATTATACATTTACACAGTTTATGTCAGAGATCAGCATGTTGACTGATGAGTTGATAAATGTATTGATTAATTGATGTATTGATTACTTTCAGGTGAACCGGTTGGGGATTGTTGCTGTCAGTAAGTAGATTTAAATATTTTTAAACTGAATTCACTCTGATGATGATAATGCTGAAAGTTCTGCTCTGATTGGTTGCTGTGTTGTGATGTAATGTGGTGGTTGTCTAGGTAACAGCCTATCAGATGACATCAGCTGTATGGCAGCAGACAGGATGTTGGTATTTGCCGCCGCCGGACGTCTCATCAGCGCCTTCGCCAGGAACAAAGAGGTAAGAAAACTTTATTTTAAAACATTTTTTGCTTCCATTTTATAAATGTATTTAAATTTGACTATTTAATGTTTTTAATCTGTAATTTTTTTTAAAGTTTTTCGCATTTTCTTTTGTTTAAATAAAATCTTTGTTTAGAGACAAACAGGCTGAAATATATTTAACATAAAAATAAACAATTGATCCTTTTTTAAAATGTTTTCAGAATTTGTTTTTATAATCGTTTTTTTTGCTTCCATTTTGTTTTTATTGTTTTTTTTTTAAATCGGTAACTTTTGTGTTTAATGTTCGAAATTCAAAAACCAGATTAGAGCCAAAATGTAGTTTTTTAAACAATATTTTTTAAATAATTGTTATTAAAATGTATTTTATGCTTTTGTTTTTTCTTCAGTTAAGTTTTAGATTTTATATATTTGTTTTGAAAGTTTTGTTCAAATGTAGAAACCAGAGAGAAAACAAAATAACAAAAAAGTCAAATAAAAGAATAAATAATAAGAGTATTTTGACCCAGTTTGCTCTCCTTACAGGTGGTGATGCGTTACCATGGACACAGACAGGAAGTGCGTCTGCTGCTTCCTCTGGGTGATCAGCTGATCTCTGCTGACAGCGGTGGTGACGTCATCGTTTGGGACGTCCAGGGAGGAGGTGAGGGGGCGGGGCTTCACTTACTCTCCTCTGCTTCTGTATTTTACCTTTCCTGTTACCCATCATGCCTTACTCTCTCTCAGACATCTACCTGCGGCTGCAGTTTGACCCTGCCACCTTCGACGTGTCGGCCATGATGCACCCCAGCACCTACCTGAACAAGGTGCTGCTCGGGAGCTCCCAGGGTGCACTGCAGCTCTGGAACATCAAGACCAGGTTAGCATGTTAGCATGTTAGCATCCAGGCTAACAGGTCTCTACAGCCCCAAAACCTCCAAACTTCCCGTCAGATTTCACTGTGAAACACCTGAAAGGTAAAAGAGCATCATGATGTCAGTTGTTCAGGTCAGTCGGTGCCTTCAGGACAGATTTATCACATCATTGTTCATTTACTGTGCGTTTTTAATGAAGTTTCGCCACATTAAAAAAAAAATCTGCCACATTAACTACGTTTCAACTAAACAAACACAAAAGCAAGAAATATCAAAATCACCGTTTTAAAACCTAAAAATGATTAATTAATATGCCGTTATGCTGCAGCCAATGGCAGGACGACCGTCTTTCCACAGCACAGTCCGACTCGGCTAACGGCTAAAAGCTAACAGACAGGTGTCGCCTATCTGTGATTAACTGGTTTATTTCCACCAAACCAGAGCTGGTGATTGTTGGAACAGTGGAAACACTAACCAGGACGGTTTGGCTGAGTTTTCTTTTGTTTCTGTCGAGTTTGAATGAAGTTTAGATGAGTTAAGCTGCTCTTAGTTCAGTATTTTTCTGTTTGAAACCAAATAGGTGTAAGAATATTTCTTTCGCCACACTTCATCCTCGCCGCTCTGCGGTGCGATGAACAGAGCAGCTCAGCAATAAGAGCTGTAGTTATAAAACATAGAACAGCCTGTAGTCAGGAGCTCGTATATATTAAATTTCATTATTAACGTTAGAATCTGTTTGAACTTCTCCGGTCAGCCAGCAACACGAGACAACAGGCGTCCAACACGGCAAACAGCCGTACGCACGGCAGAACATCTCAGTCGAGCTCAGGCAGAACAGCAGGGCCGGCCCAGAAACCCCCAGTCCTCAGCCCCAGACCCGGTCAGCTGTTCTGAATCATTACCGTCCCACGAGGTTCTTATGCGACGGAAACCTTCACTTCTCCAGTAAATAGGACGAACCTCGTTAGATGTTTCTAGTCCGCTCAGCTCGTAGAACCCGTTGGCTGAGCTCTGAGCCAGAAAGCTAACGTTATGCTAGCAAGACTCAAAGTCAACAACACGGCGTTCGGCTGACAAACAGTGAATGTAATCTGACAGTATGTTTAACAACAAGACTAGCTAGCTGTCCATCTCTATCTCATTAATTCAGTTTTTTAACACTTTAAACGTATTATGTTGCTGATTGTTGTTTTCTTCTTCTCTGTGTTCAGTAAGTTGTTGTTCACGTTCCCCGGCTGGTCAGCAGGAGTAACTGTTCTGAACCAGGTGAGTCATTTTCTAAATTTAGAGATAAATTATACTCGCATTTTTGTAATATTTAAATGTTTTAAATAATTTATTTTGAAAAATGTTCAATTAACATCAACAAAGTAAAGGACAAAATAACTAAAGAAGACAACGGAAACAAACTAAAGTGTCTGTAAAATGTTATTGTAGCTCTTAATGTTTGCTTTCGTTTAAGCATTTAAAAGCTGATTGTTGATTCTGAATCACACATTTAAAACAATCTAAGAAAGGAAGTTAATGTTAAAGAGAAAGTGATGAATGTTGATTTATCCCAACTGAATGTTACTTTGATTTTTTTTATCAATGCTTTTTATTTGAAAATAACTAATTTAAAATTGAAGTGAGCCTCGATCATATTTTTAATTTTTTTTAATAATAAAAACTTAATTTCCCAGAGTCCTGCGGTGGATGTGGTCGGCATCGGCACGGCGACGGGGCGCATCATAATTCACAACATCCGATTGGACGAGACGCTGATGAGCTTCACACAAGACTGGGGACCAATCAGCTCGCTCGCTTTCAGAACAGGTACAGGTGGTAGTCTCATGCCGCTCCATTCACTGCCATTCACATGATATATTTCCTCTTCTGTTCTCGTTGATTGATGCAGTTACCTCTTTAGGGTCCGTTCTGAAGATTATTTGAAGGTTATTTTGCAAAGGTCCCACTTTTTTAGGTCCCGGTTGAGATGGACTCAGGCGCCGCTACTCTCATGGAATCTCTCTCTTTCTGTCAGACGGTCCTCCCATCGTGGCATCTGGCAGTCCTCAGGGCCACATTGCATTCTGGGATCTGGAGCGCCGTCAGCTGGTCACTCAGCAGAGACATGCCCACAGCACAGCCGTTGCCGCGGCAACCTTCCTGCACGGAGAGCCGCTATTGGTCACCAACGGAGCCGACAATGCCATCAAGGTAAAACAGACAGACAGACACGACTGCAATTAAAACTAATTAAAACAAACATTAAAGAAGATGAACCTGTGAAAACTTCACCCTTATTACTGTTTAGTGTTACAAATGTATTTTTTCATACATACTAATTTTTTATATATATATTTTCTTTTTTGATTTTGTGTTTTTAATTGAATTTTCTCTTTATTAAAGACATGGTATTCAGTCCTCCTCCACTAATCCTAATTAATTAGTAATTATTTGTTTTTGTTTGCAGGTGTGGATATTTGACCAAGAGGGGGGTGGAGCCAGATTGCTGCGGCGTCGTCAGGGCCACAGTGCCCCGCCCACCACCATCCATCACCACGGCAACGACGGAAAAAACATCCTCAGTGCTGGTAAATAAACTGCTTCATCATCAGCATAAAACATAATTTATTTTATACAGTTAATAATTATTTTATTATATTAATCGTGTTATATTATTATTATTATTATTATTATTATATTTATATGTTTTTTAAATTGTTTTACTAATAATTTTAGTTCTACTTGGGTGCTTTTAATGTTTATTTTAGTTAGTTTATTTATTTTATTTTATTTTTTACATATTTTACAGTATAATACACATTTTTATTAGTTTTGTAAAATAAATTAGCAGAATGTAAACGATGTTCTTTCTGCCCCCTGCAGGTCAGGATGGGACGCTGCAGTCTTTCTCCACCGTCCACGAGCGCTTCAACAAGAACTTGGGTCACGGTCAGTTCAGCCGTCCAACCAGACTCTGTTTAAAAGATGTGATTTTAAATATGCTTTGCTCAGCAGCAGAGAACAACTAACGTATGTGAACCGAAATGCTGTGTGACTGGTCAGAGGCTGCTGTTTGATTTGGTATCCATGGTAACAACCAGTTAGAATTGATTTAGTACAACAGGATGCTTTAAAAACAAATCTGGTGTTTTTCCTCGATCATTTCCGATTCACTGTCACCATGAAGAAGGAAAAAAGGAGGCAGTCGGGATAAACAGCTGCTTTTTTGACTTGACGTTGGTTCTGCTGAGAAACTAGAACATAATAAAATCCAGATGTTTGAACGGAGTCTGGCTGAAATATAATGTTCTGTGCTTGTTTTGTCCAGGCTCCATTAACAAGAAGAAAGAGCAGAAGAAGAAGAAGGGGTTGTCCTACGAGGAGCTGCGTCTTCCTGCCATCACGGCGTTCTCCTCTGGTGGGCGCTCTGACACAAACTTAACCCACAAAGAACCCCGTCGAGAAAATGCCGGTTTAAACAGTACCTGTTCTCGCTCTGTTGATTGACAGCTGCTGCTCGTCAGTCAGACTGGGACGGCATCGTCGCTTG
>NC_058059.1:396541-439041 GCF_020085105.1 Siniperca chuatsi
TTGAGAGAATTTCAGAAGAAAAATGGGATATTAGTTTTTCACGTAGTCACGTCGTAGTCGTCTGGACGCTGTTTTCAGAATCAAGACGTTTCGGCTCCCATCCGGAAGTCATTCTCAATTGTGAAAATGGTCTGAGAACTCAGAAATTTAAGCTACTCTGTGTTGCTTAAGCCCCGCCCTCAGGGAGGAGTCTACCTGAGTATCTGTTGATTAGCTAGTTTCACCTGAAACTGACCTAATAGTTTCCATGATGGCCCAGTAATCAGTAATCAGGCCTGTTGTTCTCTGGCTGCACCTCCCTCATCACTGTTAAGTACCTGATTAGCATGTGATTGGCTTGACCACGGTGTTAATACACTGTGGTAAACTTTGGGCAGATTGAATCTCAGACCACCATTTCTGTTCAAAGAGGGGTTTTCTTTTCACAAAAATGGCTTCTTTGACTCCTCTTTCAAACCAACTCTTCTCTCTACTGAGACTCTTCACCTCGCTGTCTTCAGATGTGCGGTTTGTAGCTTTTAGATGCAAACGCACGGCGCTCAGGTAGACTCCTCCCTGAGGGCGGGGCTTAAGCAACACAGAGTAGCTTAAATTTCTGAGTTCTCAGACCATTTTCACATTTGAGAATGACTTCTTCCGGATGGGAGCCGAAACGTCTTGATTCTGAAAACAGCGTCCAGACGACTACGACTGAAACCTTTTCTACGATATAATAACTTAGTTTCTGCTTGTTATTTCTAACACGGAGATACAACGAACATGAGAAACAGTAATACAACAGCAAAACATCACAAATGAAAATGAATACAACTGCATCATAATCCAGATATAAAATCAGACACAAAGAAGGAAACACGGAAGCTTTTCTCAAGAATTCAGTGTGAATAAATACAAACGCAAACAAATAATTTGAGTAAAGATTTTGTAAAATTGGTCCAAATTATTAAAAAATACAAAAATATGGTGTTACGACAATTTGCAAAAGACAGAAAGATTTTTGGTTTTCAGTCGCTCTGACCTGTTCGTTAGAAACGTTAAGGTTTTATTGTTAAATACTGGATTTAGAGTTTAATCACAGAATCTCAGACAGGAAATAGCTGATGAAGAATTCAGAGTGATGTCATCCAAGAGATCGGACTGAACGTGGAAACAAATCACACGAGAGTAATTAATGCAGCAAATAATAAAATTAATTAATTAATTAAAAGCAATTCATTGAAAAGAGAAACCTGAATGTTTCTAATCTGTCAGATTAAAGTTACATAAAGTTCCAGTAAAATATGTAAAAACGTGTCTCTAACTCCACCCACTTCCTGTGTGTCAGACTCCTCCTCCCGCAGTGACATCACCTGTCACATGATGCCATTCTACAGCTACGACATACCGCACACGTGCGGTCCAAACCCGGCTGTCTGTTGTCAGTTCGATTTCCACCGCCTGCCGGGGGGGCGGGTCTTCTGTCCGTGGAGGAAACCGCCGCAGCCAATCACAGAGCAGAACGTCCAGGAGCGGTAAGCAGGGGGCGGGGCCAAAGATAACAATAATGAAATAACTGATATTTATAATTTAGAATTATTATTAATATTAAAGAATCAAACCTGAATCCTTGCTGGATTTCCAGCCTCTTCTTCGGTTACGTAACCAGGGCACATATTTGCATAATACACACCTGGGGGCAGTTTGGCCAGGTGCCGCCCTCCGCCTGTCTGAGCTGGCCACCGCGCTGCTCACAGCGCTGAAAGGAGTCTGCTCAGGACGACTCGTCAGTTCGTCTCGCAGGAAGAGCTTTTTCAGTTGTGAAGGAAAGTTAGTCAGTTTCTTGATGGACAGGTAGCTTGTTGCTAAAGTAACCGCTAACTACTGATAACTGTAGCTACCGTTAGCTTTTAGCCGTGCAGCTAGCGCTATTAGCTAGCTGACCAATTTAGTGGAGCCGCAGAATAAAAGCATAGAGCTGGAAACGAGCATGAGGTTTCACAGTGTATAGCTCATCCTTAAAACAGCAGATTTCTGAATGGAGTTCCCTGACTTTTCTTTGAAGGTTGTGATTAAACTGTAACTCACAAGTGAAAAAGTTAAAGAGTAAACATTGACTGCATCAGATTTTGTTCCCAAACGTGGATAAAACGTCTTTCAGCTTTATTTTAGCGGGTTAGAAACCAGCTTCCTGTCTGCTTCGACAGTTTTTGTGCGGTTTATTTGTGCGGTATCTCCGAGCCTGCGGTGAAGCTTTTGTGTGCGACTGGTTGCTGAGCTGTTTGTGCCGGATGGATGTGTGACCTCGGCGATGCTCCTGTGTGTCCTCAGAGCTCGCCTCCTGTTGGATCAGTACCGCCAGAAGTCTCGGCTCTTCCGCTCTCCGGTCCTTCTCGTTCCGCTCGGGGACGACTTTCGATTCGTGGAGTCGAGCGAGTGGGACGCTCAGTTCGGTAACTACCAGAAACTCTTCGACTACTTCGACCAACACCCGGAGCTCCACATCAAGGTGAGCACCTGAGACACCTGGGAGGGGGCGGAGCATGAGGAGCGGTGATGAAGGATGTTTTATTAACTCTGAGAGGAGAAACACGTTGAAGCTACAAGGTGAAAACAGAAGCAGGGGTTTTACCCTCAGGTGTGTGAAACAGGCCGGACGTCAGCAGCGAACTCAATTTAAATACAAACGTGTGTAACGTTGCCCAAATTAGTCTTCAGGTACAGAAACTGTATATTTACACATCTGATGGATCCTTAATTAAAAATGTGTTATCAATAAATATTGATCCAGTATATAAAATCGAAGTGTGGGTCATCAATAACAGAGCATCAGCAGTCTGTGGCGGAGATACGTGATGTTTGCTGCGTTTGTCGTCGTCACAACCTGAACTTGTTCGTTCTTCTTCTGCCGTCTGTTTTCAGGCTCGATTCGGGACTCTCTCGGATTACTTCGAGGCTCTTCATCGGCGTCTGAGCGCAGCAGGAACGACTCTGCCGACACTTCGCGGCGACTTCTTCACGTACGCCGACCGTGACGATCATTACTGGAGCGGATACTTCACCTCCAGACCGTTTTACAAACGCCTGGACAGAACGCTGGAGGCCACGCTCAGGTACGCCCCCTCGTGTATCGCATGACTCGGGTTTGTTTGTATGTTATGTATATATGTTTGTGGTTATTGTTGGACCTGTAGCCTGCTTTCTTTCTTCTCACTAAAATGTTTTTGCAAAAACTCAAAATTTTGTACAGACTCTGGTTGAATCCCGACCACGGTTACTGCGTCATGGGGACGGTTCTGCTGATGCGTTTCACATATTTACAGTTTAAATCGTTTTATTACATTTTTATACTTTTTGTTTTGGGTTTCCCGCAGTTTGTCCCTTTTGTTTCATAAATGTTTTCATCTTATTTTTATTTTCTGTTCATCTTTAAAGACGTTCTTCTTCTCTCTCCGACAGAGCGACAGAAATCCTCTTCACCCTGACGTTGGCTGAAATGCGTCGTTTCCGTGGCGACGGTCGTCCGGTCGCAGATTTCCCAGCGCGCGAACACTTCCAGCGTTTGACGGCAGGGAGGCGGAGCCTGGCGCTGTTCCAGCACCACGACGGCATCACTGGCACTGCCCGCGACCCCGTGGTGGTCGACTACGGCACCAGGTGGCTACTTCCTGTTAGCATGTTGGCGTAGTCAGAAGTTAAAGAATAAGTTGGTTTTAGTTGTGTAAAGTGAAAAAACACATGTGACATGCTAGGACATTAAAATGTTAGCATGTTAGCATTCAGTAACCAGGTTAAAACTTGTTAGCATGTTAGCTTAAATCAAGGACAAAAGAAAATATTAAAAGATTCCTATGAAATGTTAGCGGTTGAATGTGTGGACATTAGCATACGGGGTTAACAGGTTAGCTGGTCAAAACTTTATTAGCTTTTTAGCATCTTAGCAGGGTGGTGGGAATATAAAGCTAACAATGTAATAATAATTTGACAACACTTATTTAAGGTTATTCAACCTATAGAAAAGTAAAGTAAATGCAGCAGTTAGCAGGTAAAAGCTAGCAGGTGTTAGCATGGAAAGCATTATTTTAGGTAAATACATGAATAGTGTTTACTGAGTTTTGTTGATGAACTATTGTTAAAATAACACAAAGTTTTAATGTAGTTGTTACCTTAAACATTTATTTTTCATACATTTTTTAGCGTAAATTTGTTTTGTTTATAAATGTTTAGTTTAGATTTATTTTTATATTGATCCTTCATTACATTTGCAGATAACAAATCAATGTTATCATCACTTTTAGCGTCTTTAGCGTTAGCATGTTTTTTGTCTCATTTGTCCCTCCATGCTCTCTGTTGAAGGACGTCGTCGTCACTGGCAACGGTAACAGGTACCACCTCGCTTAGTGTAAGCAGTTAGCGTTAGCCTCCCATCATACCCATTCATTTAGCATTAGCATCTAACATTAATTTCCCATCCGTCCCGTTTAAGCGTATCGTTAACATTGTGTTTCACAGTGTAGTTTGTCAGTCAGCGGTTGACATTTGTTGAAGTGAAGTTGTGAGATTTTAAATAAAGTTTTGATTATGTAAAAGTTTTTTTAGGCTTCAGTGTGTTGCAGTACGTAATAAGTCTCACATTTAAATCAATGAAAATAAAAAACAAAAAACTATTTAAAAAAGTAACATTTCTCCAAAATAAAGGAAATCAAATCTTTCATATTAAAAATCAAGAAAATAAAAACTCGAAGTAGAAAAAGATTAAAGTCTGAACTAAAATGTTATTTTACAGGTTGTTTCACGCGATCCTGAACCTGCGCCAGGTGCTGCAGAGCTCTGCCCACTGGCTGCTCCTATTGGACAAGAGCCAGTACCACCACGACCAATCAAAACCCTTCCTGCAAATGGTGACCTTTGACCCCATCACCTCTTTTACAGTTGTCCTATGCAGTATATTTGTGTTGTATTTTTATGGCATGTACAGTATAATGGATTATAACTCATAATAATAATATTTAAAGTTTTTAATCAATCAGACGTAGAGACACGATTCAATAATACCTGAAACAGGTAACATGTAGGTGTATTTTCAGTTCTGGCCATCAGCATAAACTTTATAAACATGTTGAGGGAGAGATGATGTTAGTTTCAGTCTGATGCTTTCAGAATTATAAACAGAAATGTAAAAATGGGTTTGTAAATATCGGGAAAATGTACATAATTGATAATATAATAATCCGTGTGATATATTTTCAGGATGATGTGATCTCAGCGCAGGACGCTCTGCCTCAGAAGTCCTCGCTCACGCTCAGTGATGAGCCCAGGTGAGGGGCGGGGCTTACAGGGGGAAGAGGCGGAGTCAGAATAACTTACTTTCTTATTTTAAACCATTAAAATTTAAGAAACGTCTCAGCGACTTCAGTAAATCTGTTGCTAGGAAACATCTGTAGCGCTGTCCAATCAGGAGCAATCAGCTATATAAACAGGAAGTCACTGTAGCATCACGAGCTAGCATAACTTCCAAACATCACAGTTTCAGAGGCTAAAAGATAAATCTGTAAATGTAGGTGTTAGTTTTATTTCTGATTCATACAGTTTATAATGAGAGGGAAATATCTGACTATGCTAAGCTAACTGACTCTTCACTCTAAACGGCTCAGATGTTAGCATGCTAACGTTAGCTTTGTCAGTTGGCTCAGTCAGCTAACAACAGTTCCACCTGCAGTTAGTGGCTGTAAACATTTAGTAACAACTGATCTGTACCGAGAACGTTAGTGAGCTGCTACCTGGTTTAGCTTAGCGATGATAAAACTCCACTTAGTAACACAGACGTCAGAACGAGGCTCAGTTTGAATTAATGACCAGCTACCGCTAATTCGCTAATGTTAGCATGCTAACACGTTAAGCTAAGATGGTGAACATGATAAACATTATACCTGTTAAACACACAGTCATGTTAGCATTGTCATTGTGAGCATGTTAGCGAGGTGTTATGATGTTTTTTGTCACATTGACTTTTTGTCAATATTGATCATTTTTGTTTCAGGTCATTGATCATCTTCAACCCGACGGAGCAGCTCCGTACGTCCGTCATCAGCGTCGTCGTCGACTCTCCGGACGCTCGCGTTGTCGATGCAGAAACAGGTCGACCAATGGCTGCACAGATCTCTGCGGTGTGGGCGGAGCCGAGCCGGGCGTCCACAGAAGCTTTCCAGGTGACGAGCAGTTCGGTTACTTCAATTACTCCACATAAAGTTATTTAGTTTTTATCTGTAATTTGTCATTTTCTCCTAGATGTTTTTATTCATTTACATAATTAATTTGTTTCATTCTGCAAAAGAGCTCAACATATTATTATTATTATTATTGTTGTTATTAATATTGTTATTAGCATTATTTATAATTGGACTTGTTTTAATGTTACATCTTCCTGGTTGGTGGTAAGCCCCTCCCCTGAACAGGGATGTCCAATCACAGTTCAGCAGCAGTATGTAGTCACAGCAGGTGTGTCAGTGTTGAGGTGGCGGACGTTTTAAACTTTATTCTTTCGTCTTCAGCTCGACTTCGTGGCTGAACTTCCTCCTCTGTCGCTCGGCGTGTATCATGTGACCAAAGCCTCTGTTGGCTCCGCCCACCGGGCTCGGTACACCTTCCATCGTCGCGGCAACCCGCCAGCCATCCAGACCGTACACTTCCAGGTGTCCGACCCACAAGTACCCGAGGCCGACGCCCCCCTGTCGCTTAGCAACAAGCACGTCCAAATATGGAGCTCCGCGGAGACCGGCCTGCTGCAGGTCAGACCTTTCAGATTAAAAGTCTGTCCATTTAACAGCAAAATGTTTCTGAATAAATACAACAAACAGAAAAATATATTCTGGACAATTTATTGATGAATCACGACCGGACAGAGCGAAAAAAGACAAAATAATTAGAATAATACGATTATTATAATTGTACAAATGTGTTGTATGATATTGATAAGTTATTGATTTATATAACGATACATACGATATATACGAAATTATGTTTTCATTAGTATTTATATAAATATATTATAAATCCAATTACTGATTTAAATTTTTATTAACAAAATTATTTATTAATCTATTTAAAATATGTCATTAATATTTATTTATTTTACTAATAAAGTTTCTTTAAACGTTTTATTTCTTATTTTGAAATGTAGAAGCTCCGTCTGCAGTCCGGTCTGGTCCGTCAGGTCCAGGTCCAGTTTCTGTGGTACGGAACGAGGACCAGTGCAAACCAG
Organism: Siniperca chuatsi; assembly: GCF_020085105.1. Lineage (NCBI taxonomy): Eukaryota > Metazoa > Chordata > Actinopteri > Centrarchiformes > Sinipercidae > Siniperca > Siniperca chuatsi. The sequence continues at coordinate 403,779 of NC_058059.1, forward strand.
GACAAGAGCGGAGCCTACCTGTTCCTGCCGGGGGGAGGGGGCCCAGGTAAGACCAGGACCACAAACCAGGTCTGAACCGGATCAGTCAGACCAGGACTAAATGTCTCTCTCTCGCTGTCCTCTGATTCACCGTGAATGTCTCTCGCCCTCCTGCAGCTCTACTCGTCCTCAGAGCCGCCCCTGGTTCGGGTCTCCAGAGGGCCGGTCTTCTCTGACATCACTTCCTGTTTCCGACACTTCACGCACAGAGTCCGACTTTACCACCTGGACGGTAACGAGACCAGATTTACAGTTTAATCATCTTTTCTTCAGGTGTCGCCTTCTGCCTTCAGGCTGCGCACCGAGCCCTGGGTTTTGGCTGTCAGGCTGCGCACAGAGCCCTGGGTTCTGCCTGTCAGGCTGCTCACCGAGCCCTGGGTTTTGGCTGTCAGGCTGCTCACCGAGCCCTGGGTTTTGGCTGTCAGGCTGCGCACCGAGCCCTGGGTTTTGGCTGTCAGGCTGCGCACCGAGCCCTGGGTTTTGCCTGTCAGGCTGCTCACCGAGCCCTGGGTTCTGGCTGTCAGGCTGCGCACCGAGCCCTGGGTTCTGGCTGTCAGGCTGGGTTCTGGCTGTCAGGCTGCGCACAGAGCCCTGGGTTCTGCCTGTCAGGCTGCGCACCGAGCCCTGGGTTTTGGCTGTCAGGCTGTGCACTGAGCCCTGGGTTTTGCCTGTCAGGCTGCTCACTGAGCCCTGGGTTCTGGCTGTCAGGCTGTGCACCGAGCCCTGGGTTCTGCCTGTCAGGCTGCATGCAAGCTGCCTGATAGATACTGTGCTCCAAGATGACGTCTCATTTAACACTTAAAACGTTGTTCAGGCTTCTGCACAGAGCATGCTCAGTAGAGTCCCATGCATGTTAGAGACTTCCTGTTGGCTCCCCGCACACACGATCTTTATTCATTTAACTTAATTGTGCATTAATTTAATTTAAATTAATATCATTAATCGAACTGAACGATTTCACAATAAAAGTCTCCTGTCTGTCTCTGCCCCAGGGCATGCTGGGAGGTCCCTGGAGATTTCCAACATGGTGGACATCAGGTCAGAGGTCAACCGTGAGCTCGTCATGCGGCTCGTCAGCGATGTTGCCAATGGCAACCGTTTCTACTCCGACCTCAACAGCTTCCAGGTTCATATAGTCACACTGTGACATCATGAGCCTGTCTGTTAGTGGTGATTGGTAGCTTATTGATTGGTTGTTGATTGGTTGTTGATTGGTTATGTGCAGATGCAGCAGCGGCGGACTCTGGCGAAGCTCCCCCTGCAGGCGAACTTTTACCCGATGAGCTCGGCGTCGTTCCTGCAGGACTCGACGTCTCGTGTGTCTCTGCTGTCGGCTCAGAGTCAGGCCGTCGCGTCGCTCAGACCAGGTGAGTCTTCGTCTACCTGCACGTCTCCGATTCTACAGATAACTTCATCGCTTTGAGTGTTTTGTCTGTTTGTAATAATTACGATAATAACAGTCTTTATTGTTTGAGCGCTCATTAAACCCAGCGTGCCCGAGGCGGCAAATAAAAACTTACAGGAGTTAAACTTCATATTCAGCCTCATCGAGTTAACGTTTGTTCTTCCACTGAGAAACACAGTACAAGTTGTTCTCGTATGTGACTGGATGTGTCCGGTGTCGACCTCTGACCCCTGACCTGTGACCTCTGACCTGTGACCCCTGACCTCTGACCCCTGACCTCTGACCTGTGACCTCTGACCTGTGACCCCTGACCTCTGACCCCTGACCTCTGACCTCTGACCCGTGCAGGGGAGCTGGAGGTGGTGTTGGACCGGCGGCTGCAGCAGGACGATAACCGCGGCCTCGGTCAGGGCGTCACCGACAACAAGCTGACGGCGAGTCTCTACCAGCTGCTGCTGGAGGACAGGAGGGGCGGAGCTCAGGTGAGGGGGCGGAGCTCAGGTGAGGGGGCGGGGCACAATGAATGTAAGAAGTGATCGATCAATCGATCAATCGGCTGCTGAGCTGAGTGTTGTTACAGACTGTTTAACACCACGTAGAATAAAACCTGTTTCGAACCTGAGGTCTGAAAGTACGACGGAAGCTTTTTTCAGGACTTCCCCGCAGAATTTAACAATAATTCCTAATTATATAATGAATTAAATTAATGCATCGTGGACCCAGATGAGCAGCATGAAGTGGATGGATCAATGAAAGAGCTAACAGCAGGCCTGATCAGGACTGGACTGAGCTCCGAGAACGGCGCAGTATTACAGCTTGAATATCGCTGTTATACACAGGATGTTACGCTGACGTACACGCACGTCGGAGGTTTTGTGAGTCGAGTGAAAATCTGCCATTCAGGTTCCCGGGCAGCTGACTGCCGATCGGTCCGATCTGATTTTCTGTTAACGGGGAAATGACGTTCGGAGAAACGCTGAGTGGAAACATCAGCTGCTCTTTCACATCCGAGCAAGATTAGTCTAGTTGCTGACGAATCCTTAACCGAACCGGATCGAACCGGATCGGATCAGATCGAACCGGATCGGATCAGATCGAACCGGATCGAACCGGATCGGATCAGATCGAACCGGATCGGATCAGATCGAACCGGATCGGGACCTTGTGAATCGGAATCGAGTCTGTTCAGAAATCAGTGGCGATGCCCAGCTCCGTCAGTCAGCTCCAGTCCGGCCGAGGAGGTCGAGACACGATAAACAGATAAAAACAGAACAGAAGACTTTGACTTTCTCTCATTTTCCAGTTGGTTTAATTTATATATATATATATATATATTAAATATATATATTATTATTATCTCTTTCTTTCCTCAGTTTATTCATATTTTATTTATTATATTTTTTTATTATTTCTTGTGTTTTATATTTTGTTGTTCTGTTTGTTTTGTTTTTTCTGACAGGAAGTGGGAGGAGCCTCAGTTGAACACCTGTCACTGCTCGCCCACCTGACCTCGCTCTCCCTCTGCCACCCGCCAATCACCATGGTCGCCCCTAGCGACAGCCAGCTGCCGAAGCTCCGCCCCTTCCTGCCGCTCCGGTCGTCGCTGCCGTGCGACGTTCACCTGCTGAACCTGAGGACACTGGAGGACGCGCAGGTAAGAACAACACCTGGAAACACCTGGAAACACCTGGAACATTTGTTTCATTTCAACCTCCAGCACTGTATCCCGAAAACAACTGGAGCTCTGATTCCAGCTGTTTTAATAATCGATTTCTGCGCAGCGCTCTGAGATCGTGTTGATCTGCAAATTCCTGAAAACGTTTAACAAACTGCTGAACAGCAGAAAGCAATCAAATGCGCCGCTGTTCATACGCAAAGCCTAATTCTTTGTAAATATCTGCAAAGACGTGATAAGTGTTAACGAGGGGGATGCGTTCTGATGCAGGTCGGATTCATTAACCTCCAGCGGATGTTGCTGAGATCGCGCAAAGAAAACAAACTGCTGACGTAAGGATTTAGCAAAGTGAAACAACGGCGCAGTATTCGTCTGTTAACGTTCAAATCCGAAGCTTAAACCGTTGTCTGTGTAACTTCCTCTTCCCGTCAGCCGCTGTGTCGGCAGTTCACAGATTTGGGATTTTATTTGTTGAATTTTCAGATACATTTTCAACACACATGAATAAAATAACACTACAATTAGTCAAAAAACACAAATTGTATTGGGGACCAGCTGCTCTGAAAACTGTCAACGTCACTGAATATTAACGACGAGTCCCAGTTTAAATATCGATCTTCTGTCCGTCCGTCTGTTAAAGTAAGAACTTGTGTTCAGTTGATGCTCGGCCGCGGCGCGCTGCCGCTGTTACACCGGATTCTGTGACCTGCAGCTCAGCTAGCGCTCAGCTAACGCTCAGCTAACGATCAGCTAGCGCTCAGCTAACGATCAGCTAGCGCTCAGCTAACGATCAGCTAACGATCAGCTAGCGCTCAGCTAACGCTCAGCTAGCGCTCAGCTAACGATCAGCTAACGCTCAGCTAGCGCTCAGCTAATGCTCAGCTAGCGCCAGCTAACGCCAGCTAGCGCCAGCTAACGCTCAGCTAGCGCTCAGCGCCAGCTAACGCAGCTAGCGCTCAGCTAACGCTCAGCTAGCGCCAGCTAATGCTGAATGAGCGCTCAGCTAACGAATGTTACGCCGATCAGCTAACGATCAGCTAGCGCTCAGCTAGCGCTCAGCTAGCGCTCAGCTAGCGCTCAGCTAGCGCTCAGCTAGCGCTCAGCTAACGCTCAGCTAGCGCTCAGCTAGCGCTCAGCTAACGATCAGCTAGCGCTCAGCTAACGATCAGCTAGCGCTCAGCTAGCGCTCAGCTAACGCTCAGCTAATGCTGAATGAGAAAGTCGAGTGAATGTTACGCCGATCAGCTAACGATCAGCTAGCGCTCAGCTAGCGCTCAGCTAACGCTCAGCTAGCGCTCAGCTAACGTTCAGAGCTTCCTGCACAACAATCACGTTTGCTGAATGAGAAAGTCGAGTGAATGTTACGCCGATCAGCAGCAGCTGAAATGTTTTCCAACCGCGTCTCAGTGAACTGACATTTGAAGACGTCAGAAACTGTGATGCATATTTTTTACTATTTTTTGACATTTTCTAGAATACGTGATTAATCGAATATATGGCCATCAGATTAATCCATGAAGATAATCGTTGGTTGCAGCTTTAAAATCAGCTGAGGAAAATTTGGGCAAAATGTGTCATGAAATATAAAAATAAGTACAAAAAAAAATCCACAAAACCAAAAAACTGACTAAAATTTAAATATTAATAAAAAAGTTAAATGATTTGAAAACGACTTCAGTTTATTAACGTGTAATACTTGTTGTGAATGAATTATATTGCAAGTCAAAATGTCAGAGAAAATGAATGTTTTTGTGTTTGTGGTAAACAGGAAGCAGGAAGTCCGTCACAGGAAGCGGCTCTGCTCCTCCACAGGAAGGGCTTCGATTGTAGCTCCGCCCCCGAGCCGCGACTGCAGTGCACGTGGAGCGCGCACGAGGAGGTGGGCGCCACACGCGTTTTAAAATTATTCCTTTCCATCAAATATTTTTTGGCTTTTCAAAACATTTTATATTTCTTTTCCTTTTTCATTTAGTTAATATTAATATAAATATTAAAATAAATATTTCCTTTAATACATTTTCTAAAATGTAATTACTGCAATTTAAATGTACAGAACGCTGTGATGGGACTGTTTTTCAGTTAGATTTTTTCTTCGTTTAGCTGAACGTCTTTTGTTGTTGTTGTTTATAGTTTTCCTTTCTGCTAAATTCAAACTTTTCTCATTTTTGATTTGATTTTTCTGTGTTTCAGGTGAACGTGGACGATCTGTTCTCTCCTCTCCGCTTTCGTTCGGTCCGCCGGTCGGGACTCACTCTGCTGCGAGAAGACGACGAACCGCAGTCCGCCCAGCAACAGCGGCCGCCGCGCGTCACGCGCCTGCGGCCAATGGAAATCAGCGCTTTCCGCGTGGAGCTCGACTGAAAAACAAGAAGGAACATTCATTCAGTCATTTCACACAACGAGATATAGAGAATAAGCTGCCAGAGGAAATGAGCCAAAAATGTCACTAAAAAAGTCCAAACTTAAAGGTGATGTAAATAAAAGATTATAAATGACAGATTATAAATTACAGATTATAAATAAAAGATTATAAATTACAGATTATAAATAAAAGATTATAAATTACAGATTATAAATTACAGATTATAAATTACAGATTGATATTAAGCAGCCAAAGCTGAGCTCTGCGGCCGTGGGCGAGAACGTGGCGCTACAAATGAACGAGCCGGGAGTCGAAACCGGAAACCGCAAAGAAAAAGGGAAAGTGGAGAGGACGAAGAGTGAAATACGTAAGACGGCGACGCAGCAGTCCGCGGGGTCAAAGGTCAGGAGCCCAAAGGTCAAAGGTCAAAGACGGAAAAACAACCTGAGAAAACACTGAACTGCGACTCGTCTGTCTAGCACTAAACGGGACGGGTGAGGTTGCTATGGCAACAAAAAGGGACCAAACGTTTAATTAATTTTTTTAATGTGTGTGTGTGTGGGGGGCGTTTCCATGGTGACTGTCGATCACAGTTTGTAGTTACTGCTGTTTAGTTTTTTATGTGATTTTTTCCTAAAAGAATGTGGAATTGTGGGTAAAGTGCATCAACGTGTGATTGATTTCTTGTTATTGATCTGTAGATAATAATGGAGCCACTGGATGTTTCTGTGTTTATGTTTCCAAACTGCACACACTGTCTCCGCCGCTTTAAATGTTTGTGTTTGCTGTGAAAGGGAAAGTTTCGGGAAAGTTTCGGGAAATTCTGGGAATCTGTGACATTTTCTGGGTATTTTTGTAATTTAGAAATGTTCTATATTTTCTGTGAACAGGTAAATGGCTGAGACATATAAAGTGTTTAAAAGTTAAAATGATAAGAATGTATTTTTACTTCCATGAATTTGTTAAAAATACAAAAATGTTTTGTTTTTATTTTGGGAAAAATTTATAGTTTTAATACAAGAATAAATTATTGTTTAATTTTCCTTCTTGTTGACATCTTTATATTATATTTCAGCAGATTAAGGTTTGGTCCAATCAGGTGTCAGTAAACTTAAATATTGAACCCTGTTGATCAGAAAGGAAATGAAAAACTAAACCGTCCAAGATATTAAAAAGCTCCTTTAGACCAATAACAGCAGGCCTGTTCGGTGGAGCCAATAGCAGCGGAGCAGGAAGTGACTGTCAGGAGAGGAGGGAGCCAATAGCAGCGGAGCAGGAAGTGACTGTCAGGAGAGGAGGGAGCCAATAGCAGCGGAGCAGGAAGTGACTGTCAGCTGTTTTGGGGAAACGCTTCCTTCAGTCCAGGAAAGTTTCTTCACCTGTCCGGAGCCTGCCGCCGTCTCCATGACAGCGCAGGTGAGTTTCACGAAGCTTCGGGATAAAAACACAAACATGGCGCTTTAGTTTTCAGGATGTTTTGGGAAGGTAGACACCAGACTCCGTTGGCATTTCCTCTGAATTTAACACCGCTTTGCGAACGTGACGCGCCGCCCAGCTACAGCAGATACACGTCTAAACATTATGTATCGATCAGTAATGTGACGCCGAACTGAAGGCGCTCGTGTTTGGATGTGAGTAGCGGTTGTTTACCTTTTGTCCGGACAAACGTTTTGTTGTTAAGCTCGGAAATGTTTAAGTTTAAGACTTCCAAATGGAGACTTGCGTGATGTCACGGCTGCGCGGCCCCCCGTGAGGAGCACGAGGAGGTCGATGCTGTTCAGACTGACATGCGTTAAGATATACAGCCTCCTCACTGGTGTCTCTGGTCTCTCTGGTGTCTCTGGTCTCTCTGGTGTCTCTGGTCTCTCTGGTGTCTCTGTTCTCTCTGGTGTCTCTGGTCTCTGGTGTCTCTGGTGTCTCTGGTCTCTCTGGTGTCTGTGGTCTGTGGTGTCTGTGTCTCTGGTCTCTCTGGTGTCTCTGGTCTCTCTGGTGTCTCTGGTCTCTCTGGTGTCTCTGGTCTCTCTGGTGTCTCTGGTCTCTCTGGTCTGTCTCTGGTGTCTCTGGTCTCTCTGGTGTCTGTGGTCTGTGGTCTCTGGTGTCTCTGGTCTCTCTGGTGTCTCTGTTCTCTGGTGTCTCTGGGGTCTGGTCTCTCTGGTGTCTCTGGGGTCTGGTCTCTCTGGTGTCTGTGGTCTGTGGTCTCTGGTGTCTCTGGTCTCTCTGGTGTCTCTGGTCTCTGGTGTCTCTGGGGTCTGGTCTCTCTGGGGTCTGGTGTCTGTGGTCTGTGGTCTCTGGTGTCTCTGGTGTCTCTGTTGTCTCTGGTCTCTCTGGTGTCTCTGGTCTCTCTGGTGTCTCTGGTCTCTCTGGTGTCTCTGGTCTCTGTCTCTGGTCTCTGGTCTCTGGTGTCTCTGGTCTCTGGTGTCTCTGGTCTCTCTGGTGTCTCTGGTCTCTGGTGTCTCTGGTCTCTGGTGTCTCTGGTGTCTCTGGTCTCTGGTCTCTGGTCTCTGGTGTCTCTGGTCTCTGTCTCTGGTCTCTCTGGGTCTCTGGTGTCTCTGGTCTCTGGTCTCTGTCTCTGGTGTCTCTGGTCTCTGGTCTCTCTGGTCTCTGGTGTCTCTGGTGTCTCTGGTCTCTGTCTCTGGTGCTGTTTCTTCTCAGAGTCTTTGTCTCGTGCAGTTTTACGAACCTGCTTCGCTTCATTTTCTGTCTGAACTGAAGTGATTTGTGTTGTTTTCGTGTGTCGATCGACCCGTTAGAGTCTCGGTGTGTGAACTTCCCCGATGATCCTGGTTTTACGCTTGAGGAGAATGAAATATGAAATTTGAACACCTTCGTTCTTCAGGTGTCGGTGTTGTACTTCGCTCAGAGCGTGGAGCTGACCGGAGTGAAGGAGGAGGAGCTCGTTGCCGTGCCGACACCAATCAGCAGCCAGGACCTTTGGAGACTGTTGCTACAGCGACACCCGAGGTACTGTGACACGTTCACTGTCATCACGACACGTCTGTGACATCACACACACACACACACACCTGCTGCCACCTGACTGATTCCCGTCCCGTGATGTGTGTGTGTTTCTGTGTGTGTGTGTTTCTGTCTGTGTGTGTGTGTGTGTGTGTGTGTGTGTGTGTGTGTGTGTGTGTGTGTGTGTGTGTGTGTGTGTGTGTGTGTGTTTCTGTGTCTGTGTGTGTGTGTGTGTCTGTGTGTGTCTGTGTGTGTGTGTGTGTGTGTGTGTGTGTGTGTAGACTCTCCCTCCTGCAGGATCAGGTGGTGTTGGCGGTGCGTCAGCAGTACGTTGCCATCGGCGACCAGCCGGTGACCCTGGGAGACGGAGACGAGGTGGCCGTGGTGCCGCCGCTCAGCGGAGGATAAACACAAGCCAGAAGGTAAATATCAGCTGAGCGGGGCGGGGCCAGACGCACCTGAGAGCAGCCGGCCAATGAAACGAGCTCGTCTTCACACACACACACACACAAACACACACACACACACACACACACACACAGAAACACACACACACACACACACACACACACACACACACACAGACACACACACACACACACACACACACCAGGGAGCATCTGTTCACGCTGACGCCGAGCTCAACAGCAGACTAACCTACAAATAAACACCAACAACATGAAACGCGCCGTGTCCGCCCCTCGCCGTGTCCGCCCCTCGCCGTGTCCGCCCCTCGCCGAAGAGAATGCGTTATGCTGTTTCCTGCTTGTGAACGCCACTTCCTGCCGCCTTGTGTTGTTTATTTTCCTCACTAACTTGATGATGATCCTCAACTTTAATTCTCCGCTTCACGTTTTGCTCAGCGATGGCCGAGTCGGAGCGGAGAGACGTCTTCAGGCTGCGCTGTGATTGGCTGTCTGTACAGGAAGTGGTCGACGCCGTCAGCAGCTCATCCTGTGGAGCCATTTCAGTTTTTATAGGTTCATATTTTAGATTTCACTTTATTCATTATTTCATAACTACAAACCTCCTTTACACGTTTCCACCATCTTTAACTTTTTATACACTGTGTGTGTGTGTGTGTGTGTGTGTGTGTGTGTGTTTCTGTTTGTGTTTGTGTGTGTGTGTGTGTGTGTTTCTGTTTGTGTTTGTGTGTGTGTGTGTGTGTGTGTGTGTTTCTGTTTGTGTTTGTGTGTGTGTGTGTGTGTGTGTGTGTGTGTGTGTGTGTGTGTGTGTTTTGTGTTTGTGTTTGTGTTTGTGTGTGTGTGTGTGTGTGTGTGTGTGTGTGTTTCTGTTTGTGTGTGTGTGTGTTTGTGTGTGTGTTTGTGTGCAGGTACGACCCGTGACGACGAGGTGGACGGCAGGAAGGTGATTGGTCTGGAGTACGAGGCGTACGAGCTCATGGCCCAATCAGAGTTCACCAAGCTGTGTGCTGACATCAGACAGCGCTGGCCAACCGTGACGCACATCTGTGTCCACCACCGGCTGGGGTGAGACCACGTGAGACCACGTGAGACCATGTCATAAGACCTGGATCTGAGACTCAAAGATGGCGTCCTCGATGAGCTCATAATCCCGGGCTGGTCTGGATGCTAACTCTGGATTTGCAGAAACTCTCAGGAGATTTAGATTCAGGCAGGACAGCTACTTGTTTCGGTTTAGGAACGCGCACGAATCTCGCGCGAGTTTGGCAAATCCAGGGTTCGCATCTCGACACGACCATAAACCAAAAGAGTTTTCCAGCTTCCTGGTTTACGTCTACATTGTGAGCCCCACTGCACATGCTCAGTAGTGTTTTGTTTCTCCTGCTCGCACGCTGAAATCGCTCTTCCAGACTCAGTAAGGACTAGTTTACTCTTATAAAAGGAGGTCCACCATCACATTTAGTAATACAGAGACAGGTGCGAAGCTAATGCTAACTGCTAATACTAACTGGTAATGACGGTGTCGTCCCTCATTCGTCCAGCAGTGATCTATCGTAGAAAAGGTTTCAGTCGCAGTCGCCTGGACGCTGTTTTCAGAATCAAGACGCTTCGCTCCCATCCGGAAGTCATTCTCAATTGTGAAAATGGTCTGAGAACTCAGAGATTTAAGCTACTCTGTGTTGCTTAAGCCCCGCCCTCAGGAAGGAGTCTACCTGAGTATCTGTTGATTACTCTGCCTAGTTTCACCTGAAACTGACCTAATAGTTTCCATGATGGCCCAGTAATCAGTAATCAGGCCTGTTGTTTTCTGGCTGCACCTCCTCATCACTGTTAAGTACCTGATTAGCATGTGATTGGCTTGACCACGTGTTAATACACTGTGGTAAACTTTGGGCAGGTTGAATCCAGACCACCATTTCTGTTCAAAGAGGGTTCTTTTTTCACAAAAATGGCTTCTTTGACTCGCTCTTTCAAACCAACTCTTCTCTCTACTGAGAATCTTCACCTCGCTGTCTTCAGATGTGCGGTTTGTAGCTTTCAGATGCAGACGCACTGCATTGATTTTGTGAAAAAAGAAAACCCCTCTTTTCGTTTCTTGTGTCTTCTTGTTACGATCGGTGTGTAGTATCGGACGCTGCGATGGTTTATACGTAACTTCACGTAAACCGGGAAGTTATTGTCCCGTTAGCGAGCGAGCTAAGCTAACGCTAAATGGTGAACAAAATGTTGGAGGGAGAAAACGGAAGCTGAGAGGGCGGTGAAGGTCAAACTCACCTGAGAACTTTGTCCCTCAGGTGGGTGGAGGTGGGCCAGGCCAGCGTTGCCATGGCGATCTCGTCTCCTCATCGCCATGACGGCCAGCAGGCGATTCAGCACTGCATCCACCAGCTGAAGGCCAACATCCCCATCTGGAAGAAGGTAACGAGCCTCATCCAGTCACTCCAGATGATTATCGATCATAATGTTTGATTATTGATCGTGTGATTCTGCTCGACAGGAAGTTTACGACACGCAGGACTCGAGCTGGAAGGAGAATGCTGAGTGTTCGTGGGCGCTCGCAACAAACTTCATGGCGCCACGTCGTCCACAGAGAACGCCTGAACGTGTTCGCCGTAAACTGCAGATTATTAATAAAACACTGGCTTTATTCCGCCTGACGCGTCTGTTGTGATGAGTTCATGAGCTAATGAGCTAATGTTAGCGCCGCTAACCTTAGCTCCTGGTCAGTCTGAGAGACACGCCTTCATGTCATCGTGTCCTAAATCCAGACTAACTCTGACCCGGTTTACAGTCTGTGGTGAGTTCACAGAGTTCAGACTAAATACAGACAAAGTTTTTGTGCTGTTATTCTCCCATAATGCAATGCACACAGGAACAGAAGCACTGAGCAAAGCATATAATACACTATAATACAGGTCAGATGTCGTAGAAAAGGTTTCAGTCGTAGTCGTCTGGACGCTGTTTTCAGAATCAAGACGTTTCGGCTCCCATCCGGAAGTCATTCTCAATTGTGAAAATGGTCTGAGAACTCAGAAATTTAAGCTACTCTGTGTTGCTTAAGCCCCGCCCTCAGGAGGGAGTCTACCTGAGTATCTGTTGATTAGCTAGTTTCACCTGAAACTGACCTAATAGTTTCCATGTTGGCCCAGTAATCAGTAATCAGGCCTATTGTTTTCTGGCTGCACCTCCCTCATCACTGTTAAGTACCTGATTAGCATTGATTGGCTTGACCACGGTGTTAACACACTGTGGTAAACTTTGGCAGGTTGAATCTCAGACCACCATTTCTGTTCAAAGAGGGGTTTTCTTTTTTCACAAAAATGGCTTCTTTGACTCCTCTTTCAAACCAACTCTTCTCTCTACTCAGACTCTCCACCTCGCTGCCTTCAGATGTGCGGTGTGTAGCAGACAGGTCAGATAAGTTAAGTACCAGGTGTGGTTTATTACGGTGTAATAAAACAATGTGCAGGTACGTCGCCTTCTGCTTCCACGTCTCAGAGGAAATGTTGGACTTTTACCTCACTACATTTCTCTGACGGCTTTAGTTACTTTACACATTAAGATTTTTACACAAAGAGTTGATCAGATATGTTTAGTTATAAATTAAACTCCCCGACAGTTTGTACGAGTGCAGCTGAGTCGATCAGTCGACTGAAATGAATCAGCAGCTGTTTTGATGTTTGAAGTCGTTTCTCCTGTAAATCCCTTCCTGGCTGCAGCTCCTCAGATGTGCAGATCTGCTGCTTTTCCTCTGAACGACTGTAATAACTGTGATGTTTGTTAATAACGTCGAGCTTTGGACTGTCGGTCGGACACGACGACACGCTGAAGGCGCCGCTTGGGCTCTGGGTCGCCGTGGACGGCGCTTCTCACCGCTTTCACCAGTTTTCCAAACCGATCGATGGATCGATCGATGGATCGACGGAGAAAAGAATGGGCAGATGGATCCAGAATGAAAAGCATCATCAGCTGCAGTCCGATACAAACCGGTTCAACATGAGCTCCAGCTCCACCAGCTGCAGCAGCAACATCCTGCTTTACATTAATGCACGAGGAATAATAACCTGATGATAGAATATATAACAGCACAGCAGCCACAGGGACGCTGCACTGCTTTAATGCTTTAATACTTTAGTTTTCAGAGTGTGTCGGTACTTTCGCTGCAGTATCGGGTCTGAGTGCTTCGTCCAGCGCCGCTCTCAGCTGGAAAACATTCAAATAAACTGTGGCTCCAGAAAGATCTTGAAAACAAACTGTCTGTAAATGTGATTTAATAAATGTTAATAAACTCATCTGCGCTTTCTTTGTTATTAACATGCAGCTCCAGAGGTGGAAGAAGTACTCCGACCTCTTACTGCAGTAACTCCACAGTGTAGAAAGTCCATCCATCCATCCATCCATTTTCTACCGCTTGGTCCCGTTAGGGGTCGCGGGTGACTGGAGCCTATCCCAGTGACTTTGGGCCTTAGGCAGGGTACACCCCTGACAGTGGCCAACCTGTCGCAGGGGCGAACACAGACACAGACAAGGACAGACAACCATTCACTCTCACATTCATTCAATACGGGCAATTTAGAGTTATCAATTAACCTACACATGCATGTCTTTGGACGGTGGGAGGAAGCCGGAGAACCCGGAGAGAACCCACGGTAACACGGGAGGACATGCAGACTCCACCCAGAGAGATTGCGTGACGTTGGTCTGGTCTGGGAATCGAACCCACGATCTCCTTATTGGGAGGCAGGAGCTTTAGCCGCTCTGCCACCGTGCACCCCACGTGTAGAAAGTCCTGCGATCAGATTCCCACGAAAGTCAAAAGTCAAAGTGAAAGTGTAAAAATATAAACTTAAAGTACCAAAAGTCCGAGTAACGCTGCCAGCCTCCTGCGCTGCGTGCTCAGCCCCGACAAGATGTAGGAAAACGTTTAAAGGAAAATGGCGGTGCCTCGAACACCTTGTTGTGTAGCAAGTGCGCTGCCTTTTGAATAGGCGGGGTTTATATACGCGTGGCTGTGATTGGGTAACAGCTGACACGCCCACCACACGAGAGGAACTCCCTCAGAGCCGTTTCAGGAAACCGTCGCAAAGCGGTTTTCAGACTGAGCGTGTCCCTGGTCTGCAGTCCGGTTTTCCTCCCGTCAGCGGTGGAAAATGTGGTCAGATAGTGTTCCTGTGACTCACCTGTGACTCACCTGTGTGGGCGGAGCTTATCGGGTAACTTTGTCACATTTAGTTCATTATAGAAATGTGTAAATACTCTGTTAACAACGCGGAGAAGTGCCGCTGCAGTTCAGAAGGACGCGGCGATGAGCGCCGGGAGAACGGAGAAGTGGGCGTGTTTGATTGAGGACAAGCCTCTTTGGCCTGAAACAGGCCGCTGTTTGTTGGAGGAAAAGGTCACAGTATAACTTCACGTAAACCGGGAAGTTATTGTCCCGTTAGCGAGCGAGCTAAGCTAACGCTAAATGGTGAACAAAATGTTGGAGGGAGAAAACGGAAGCTGAGAGGGCGGTGAAGGTCAAACTCACCTGAGAACTTTGTCCCTCAGGTGGGTGGAGGTGGGCCAGGCCAGCGTTGCCATGGCGATCTCGTCTCCTCATCGCCATGACGGCCAGCAGGCGATTCAGCACTGCATCCACCAGCTGAAGGCCAACATCCCCATCTGGAAGAAGGTAACGAGCCTCATCCAGTCACTCCAGATGATTATCGATCATAATGTTTGATTATTGATCGTGTGATTCTGCTCGACAGGAAGTTTACGACACGCAGGACTCGAGCTGGAAGGAGAATGCTGAGTGTTCGTGGGCCGCTCGCAACAAACTTCATGGCGTCACGTCGTCCACAGAGAACGTCTGAACGTGTTCGCCGTAAACTGCAGATTATTAATAAAACACTGGCTTTATTCCGTCTGACGCGTCTGTTGTGATGAGTTCATGAGCTAATGAGCTAATGTTAGCGTCGCTAACCTTAGCTCCTGGTCAGTCTGAGAGACACGTCTTCATGTCATCGTGTCCTAAATCCAGACTAACTCTGACCCGGTTTACAGTCTGTGGTGAGTTCACAGAGTTCAGACTAAATACAGACAAGGTTTTTGTGCTGTTATTCTCCCATAATGCAATGCACACAGGAACAGAAGCACTGAGCAAAGCATATAATACACTATAATACAGGTCAGATGTCGTAGAAAAGGTTTCAGTCGTAGTCGTCTGGACGCTGTTTTCAGAATCAAGGCGTTTCGGCTCCCATCCGGAAGTCATTCTCAATTGTGAAAATGGTCTGAGAACTCAGAGATTTAAGCTACTCTGTGTTGCTTAAGCCCCGCCCTCAGGAAGGAGTCTACCTGAGTGTCTGCTGTTTACCTGCCTAGTTTCACCTGAAACTGACCTAATAGTTTCCATGATGGCCCAGTAATCAGTAATCAGGCCTATTGTTTTCTGGCTGCACCTCCCTCATCACTGTTAAGTACCTGATTAGCATGTGATTGGCTTGACCACGGTGTTAACACACTGTGGTAAACTTTGGCAGGTTGAATCTCAGACCACCATTTCTGTTCAAAGAGGGGTTTTCTTTTTTCACAAAAATGGCTTCTTTGACTCGTCTTTCAAACCAACTCTTCTCTCTACTGAGAATCTCCACCTCGCTGTCTTCAGATGTGCGGTGTGTAGCAGACAGGTCAGATAAGTTAAGTACCAGGTGTGGTTTATTACGGTGTAATAAAACAATGTGCAGGTACGTCGCCTTCTGCTTCCACGTCTCAGAGGAAATGTTGGACTTTTACCTCACTACATTTCTCTGACGGCTTTAGTTACTTTACACATAAAGATTTTTACACAAAACATGAAGAGTTGATCAGATATGTTTAGTTATAAATTAAACTCCCCGACAGTTTGTACAAGTTCAGCTGAGTCGATCAGTCGACTGAAATGAATCAGCAGCTGTTTTGATGTTTGGAGTCGTTTCTCCTGTAAATCCCTTCCTGGCTGCAGCT
This sequence comes from Siniperca chuatsi, assembly GCF_020085105.1. NCBI lineage: Eukaryota > Metazoa > Chordata > Actinopteri > Centrarchiformes > Sinipercidae > Siniperca > Siniperca chuatsi. The sequence continues at coordinate 419,627 of NC_058059.1, forward strand.
GCTCAGATGTGCAGATCTGCTGCTTTTCCTCTGAACGACTGTAATAACTGTGATGTTTGTTAATAACGTCGAGCTTCGGACTGTCGGTCGGACACGACGACACGCTGAAGGCGTCGCTTTGGGCTCTGGGTCGTCGTGACGGCGTTTCTCACCGTTTTCACCAGTTTTCCAAACCGATCGATGGATCGATCGATGGATCGACGGAGAAAAGAATGGGCAGATGGATCCAGAATGAAAAGCATCATCAGCTGCAGTCCGATACAAACCGGTTCAACATGAGCTCCAGCTCCACCAGCTGCAGCAGCAACATCCTGCTTTACATTAATGCACGAGGAATAATAACCTGATGATAGAATATATAACAGCACAGCAGCCACAGGGACGCTGCACTGCTTTAATGCTTTAATACTTTAGTTTTCAGAGTGTGTCGGTACTTTCGCTGCAGTATCGGGTCTGAGTGCTTCGTCCAGCGCTGCTCTCAGCTGGAAAACATTCAAATAAACTGTGGCTCCAGAAAGATCTTGAAAAACAAACTGTCTGTAAATGTGATTTAATAAATGTTAATAAACTCATCTGCGTTTCTTTGTTATTAACATGCAGCTCCAGAGGTGGAAGAAGTACTCCGACCTTTTACTGCAGTAACTCCACAGTGTAGAAAGTCCATCCATCCATCCATCCATTTTCTACCGCTTGGTCCCGTTAGGGGTCGCGGGTGACTGGAGCCTATCCCAGTGACTTTGGGCCTTAGGCAGGGTACACCCTGGACAGTGGCCAACTCGTCGCAGAGGCGAACACAGACACAGACAAGGACAGACAACCATTCACTCTCATTCATTCAATACGGGCAATTTAGAGTTATCAATTAACCTACACATGCATGTCTTTGGACGGTGGGAGGAAGCCGGAGAACCCGGAGAGAACCCACGGTAACACGGGAGAGGACATGCAGACTCCACCGAGAGATTGCGTGGCGTTGGTCTGGTCTGGGAATCGAACCCACGATCTCCTTATTGGGAGGCAGGAGCTTTAGCCGCTCTGCCACCGTGCACCCCACGTGTAGAAAGTCCTGCGATCAGATTCCCACGAAAGTCAAAGTATGAAAGTGTAAAAATATAAACTTAAAGTACCAAAAGTCCGAGTAACGCGTCAGCCTCCTGCGCTGCGTTCAGCCCCGACAAGATGTAGGAAAACGTTTAAAGGAAAATGGCGGTGCCTCGAACACCTTGTTGTGTAGCAAGTGCGCTGCCTTTTGAATAGGCGGGGTTTATATATGCGTGGCTGTGATTGGCTAACAGCTGACACGCCCACCACACGAGAGGAACTCCCTCAGAGCCGTTTCAGGAAACCGTCGCAAAGCGGTTTTCAGACTGAGCGTGTCCCTGGTCTGCAGTCCGGTTTTCCTCCCGTCAGCGGTGGAAAATGTGGTCAGATAGTGTTCCTGTGACTCACCTGTGACTCACCTGTGTGGGCGGAGCTTATCGGGTAACTTTGTCACATTTAGTTCATTATAGAAATGTGTAAATACTCTGTTAACAACGCGGAGAAGTGCCGCTGCAGTTCAGAAGGACGCGGCGATGAGCGCCGGGAGAACGGAGAAGTGGGCGTGTCTGATCGAGGACAAGCCTCTTTGGCCTGAAACAGGCCGCTGTTTGTTGGAGGGAAAGGTCACAGTATAGGTGCTCTAAACTACCACGTAACGAAGGAGTTTCACACAGATTTATTCGGCTGGTGCTGAGAAACCTGAGGCAGGATGTGGGGCGGCAGTACCGGCAACAGGAAGGGGACTCAGCGGGAGAAGCGCCGACCCGACGAGACAAGGTGTCGATACGCTCAGATTCACCCTCAGATCCGGCAAGTTTAAGGTCTTTCCGTTCAAACTGCCGTCGAGATATTCAGTCAGTCACAAGAACATTGGGGGGCAGGTAAGACTTCTTCTGCCAGCGCACGCGGGGCGGAGGGCTTTACAGAAAACAAATCTAGAAATGCTAAGTAGTATCAGTAAAGCAGAGGTTAAATGTTTAATCCGGGAAAAAACAAATCAAATGTGGCAAGAAAGGTGGGACGAAGTAACGAGGGCAGGTAGTGGCCACAGGAGAGAGGAAACCCGTGGCGGGCCGAGGCCAGGAGGTGGCAGGAAACAGGCCTGTGTGACGGACGCGAGGAAGAGGAGGCGGGAGCATGGAGGTCTGAGCCGTTTGGGACTCGGAGAGATGATGAGGAAGAAAGTGAGGGACTCGCATTAAAGCATCACTGAGGCTGCTGTGGCTTTTCATAGGATGTGATGGATAAACAGGAAGTGCGTGGCTGCCATGGAGAGCACGGAGGACTACACGTACTTCAGGGCGCGTGCGTGTGCGCGCGGGTTTCCCATCATTTTATTTTGTTTTATTTTGAAGGGATTTAGAGTCTGCCGCTGCTGCGCACTCCGGAGCGCGAGGCGGCGCTAATGCGCCACTGAGCGGCCAACCGCCGTCAAACAGGAAGAAGAAGAAGAAGAAGGTGTTTACCGGAAGTGTCGTTCTCGCTGTTGCTACCCAGCGTCCCGTGCCTGCCGCCGCTCCCCCCGGTTGGTCAGCTGACCGTCGGCCGGTCTGGTGACTGTCAAACCCCTGAAGCTCGCACCGTGACCCGTACACCAGCACCAGCAGGCCGAGGCCGGTGTCTGTGTCCCCGCTACCGGAGCTCCCGACGTTCCCCGCTGCCGCTACCTCTGCCGGAGGCCGGATAACTGGCCTAAACAAGCCGAGCTCGTCGCCCCCAGAGTCGGACTCTCACACTCCGCTCCTCCGATTGGTCCCACTCCGAGGCCGGCCAGCTGGTCGACTCTGTCCCGAGCCTCTGCGACCCCCAGCCGGCCCCCAGCCCCGGCAGCCCCGCTGACCGCCATGGCTCTGCTGGACCTCGCCATGCAGGGACTCGCCGTGTTCGGCTTCATCCTGTTCTTCGTGCTGTGGCTCATGCACTTCATGTCCATCATCTATGTGTAAGTCAGCCGCTGAGGGGCTAACTCCAGCGAGCTAACAGCTAGCCGTGTTCCTGCTCTGTTGTGTTCTGCTCTCACGTCTCTGTGACTTACGAGATTAAACATTAAATTACATTAAATTACATAAATGAGCGGGTTTCTGAAAGTGCGGCAGCCGATAAAGCCTCCGCGTGCGAGCGGTTATCTGTTGGGCGTTTTCCCGGTTACCCGCTAGCCGGTTAGCTCGCTCAGGGATCCGTGTAGCTGCTGGTAACCGTAATTAATTAATTAATTTAGAATTTATCCAGGTGGGACAGTTCATAACGAAGCTGAAATGGGTTTATTTCTTCGTACTGGTCATCATCACAGCTCTAACTCTGTCCCGTTCGTCAGCTGCATGAATTTCCTGTTTCCTCTGTTGACGCCGAACTACATTTTAAAACCGGTGGATTTAACAGCGTCGCGGTCAGCGGCCGCTGCTCTCGGGTGGTCGACAAAAGCAAAATGGCTTGTTGAAGTCTTAAGAGTCGCTCTTCAATTCGGCATTAATCAAATCACGTCGTAGCAAGCCATCCCCTACATTTAAAGGTTCTGAGTGAATTTCAGGGTTACTCCTGGCTCCTTCCACCATCTTTACACGGTGCAAACACAGAACTTAACTACTTTGTATTGGTTTAAAGAGATAATAACTGTAGATTAATGGGTTTTAAGTCATGTCAGGCACTTTAAAAGCGACACATTTTGTAAAGGAAGTTAGATTCAGTGGAGTTAAGGAAGGACAAAGCTTCTGAGGCAACCAGAGTTTTTCCAGTAACTCTTTTCCAATTAATTCACAGGTGTGTCTCCTTAAATACCTTAAAGGAATTTGATTTAAAAAAAAATCAGATTTCCGCACACACGGTCTGGTTTTGATATCTTTTAATTAAACCAAACAGAACCTGGAAAGACATAAAAATAAATTTGGCTGTGTACACTGAATCAGCAGATGTGACCCGGGAAGCTCCTGAAAGGTCGCTGAGTTTTGGGGTCACAGTAATCTGAATTCAGCTTTTTGCTGTCTGTTCGTCAGTCTGCACATTAATTCATTAATTTCCACAAATACACAATTTCCAGGATTTTAAATGCTCTATGTAATTCTCCGGGGGACTTAAAAAGATTATAGGATTTTCAGGAGTATCCAGGACTTTTAAAGACCCTCCAGATCTTTCCAGGACTTCGTAAGACTGAATAAGCACCAACTCTGTTGCAGGGATGCAGATTTTATATATACGTTATCACCTGTGTGGTCAGGACTTCGTCAGCCTGTTCAGGGTTCACACTGACTGACCATCTCACGGCAAACACGGCAGAGTTTGTTTAATCTGCAGCAAACAGGTTCAGAGTGAAACCTCCTCAGTGTGCATGTAACACCTCAGTCGACGGCCGCATCTAGTTATTATTTGCATCATTGATTAATCTGCCGATTATTTCCACAGTTACTTGTTTGGTCTGAAATGTTATAAAATAGTGACAAATCACAATTTCCTAAAGTCCAACGTGACGTCTCCAGACGTCTTTATTTGTCCGACCAACAGTCCAAAACCTAACCTCCGACTACCATCCGACTACCATCCGACTGCCCCAGACTGCCATCAGACTGCCCCAGACTACCATCCGACTGCCCCAGACTGCCATCCGACTGCCCCAGACTACCATCCGACTGCCCCAGACTACCATCCGACTACCATCCGACTACCATCCGACTGCCCCAGACTGCCATCAGACTGCCATCAGACTGCCCCAGACTACCATCCGACTGCCCCAGACTACCATCCGACTACCATCCGACTACCATCCGACTGCCATCCGACTGCCATCCGACTACCATCCGACTGCCCCAGACTGCCATCCGACTGCCCCAGACTACCATCCGACTACCATCCGACTACCATCCGACTGCCCCAGACTGCCATCAGACTGCCATCAGACTGCCCCAGACTACCATCCGACTGCCCCAGACTACCATCCGACTGCCATCCGACTGCCATCCAACTGCCCCAGACTACCATCCGACTACCATCCGACTGCCCCAGACTGCCATCAGACTGCCATCCGACTGCCCCAGACTACCATCCGACTACCATCCGACTGCCCCAGACTGCCATCCGACTGCCCCAGACTACCATCCGACTACCATCCGACTGCCCCAGACTGCCATCCGACTGCCATCAGACTGCCATCAGACTGCCCCAGACTGCCATCCGACTGCCCCAGACTGCCATCAGACTGCCATCCGACTGCCCCAGACTGCCATCAGACTGCCCCAGACTACCATCCGACTACCATCCGACTGCCCCAGACTACCATCCGACTACCATCCGACTACCAATCAGACTGCCCCAGACTACCATCCGACTGCCATCCGACTGCCATCCGACTGCCATCCGACTGCCATCCGACTACCATCAGACTGCCATCAGACTGCCATCAGACTGCCATCCGACTACCATCAGACTGCCCCAGACTGCCATCAGACTGCCCCAGACTGCCATCAGACTGCCATCAGACTGCCCCAGACTGCCATCAGACTGCCATCAGACTGCCATCAGACTGCCCCAGACTGCCATCAGACTGCCATCAGACTGCCCCAGACTGCCATCCGACTGCCCCAGACTGCCATCCGACTACCATCCGATTGCCCCAGACTGCCATCCGACTGCCATCCGACTGCCATCCGACTGCCATCCGACTGCCATCCGACTGCCATCAGACTGCCCCAGACTGCCATCAGACTGCCCCAGACTGCCATCAGACTGCCATCAGACTGCCCCAGACTGCCATCAGACTGCCATCAGACTGCCCCAGACTGCCATCAGACTGCCATCAGACTGCCCCAGACTGCCATCCGACTGCCCCAGACTGCCATCCGACTGCCCCAGACTGCCATCCGACTACCATCCGATTGCCCCAGACTGCCATCCGACTGCCCCAGACTGCCATCCGACTGCCCCAGACTGCCATCCGACTGCCCCAGACTACCATCAGACTGCCCCAGACTACCATCCGACTACCATCCGATTGCCCCAGACTACCATCAGACTGCCATCCGACTGCCATCAGACTGCCATCCGACTGCCCCAGACTACCATCCGACTACCATCCGACTGCCCCAGACTGCCATCCGACTGCCATCAGACTGCCATCAGACTGCCCCAGACTGCCATCCGACTGCCCCAGACTGCCATCAGACTGCCATCCGACTGCCCCAGACTGCCATCAGACTGCCCCAGACTACCATCCGACTACCATCCGACTGCCCCAGACTACCATCCGACTACCATCCGACTACCATCCGACTACCATCCGACTACCATCCGACTACCAATCAGACTGCCCCAGACTACCATCCGACTACCATCCGACTACCATCCGACTACCATCCGACTACCATCCGACTACCAATCAGACTGCCCCAGACTACCATCCGACTGCCATCCGACTGCCATCCGACTGCCATCCGACTGCCATCAGACTGCCATCCGACTGCCCCAGACTGCCATCCGACTGCCCCAGACTGCCCCAGACTGCCATCCGACTGCCCCAGACTGCCATCCGACTGCCCCAGACTGCCATCCGACTGCCCCAGACTGCCATCAGACTGCCATCAGACTGCCCCAGACTGCCATCAGACTGCCCCAGACTGCCATCCGACTGCCCCAGACTGCCATCCGACTGCCCCAGACTACCATCAGACTGCCCCAGACTACCATCCGACTACCATCCGATTGCCCCAGACTACCATCAGACTGCCATCCGACTGCCCCAGACTGTCCTCTCACTGTGTATCATCATATGACCCAACCTTTTATTACAATGTGATGAATGTATGAAAAATCACTGATAAAATAATCACACTGATGTTCAAATCAATCTTTTACACGGTGAATCAGACTTAAGTCTTGTGTACAAGAAAACCATCAGTGACTCGTTTGTTAGTTTTAAACAGCTTGCTGCGAATGATTGATCGGACCAACGGAAGTTTGTAGATCACTAACATGATAATTCTTATAATTCGTCTTAAAGTCGATATTTTCATGATCATATCTGACTGTAATTTAATCAAAACAATGTTCCAGCTCTCACTGCGTCGTCGTCCTCTCTACCTGCTGATGATCTCTGGAATCATGTGACCGACACGTCACAAATATAATAAAACTGTAGATTCGATAACTTTGTAAGTCTCGAGAGGGGGAACTGGTTTAAAAGTATCTGCTTGAAAACAAAGACGGCAAACGGGCGAGGAGGACGAAGCTGTTCTGTTTGATGCACATCCTGAACAGTTTAAAATCAAACCTCAGATGCTGTACTGTCACCGTTGGTGCCGCTGATCACGTGGTTTCTGACCTCTGACCCCTCTGTCTCTTTCAGGCGTCTCCACCTCCACAAGAAAAGGTCAGAGGTCAAACAGCCATTCGTGCAGCTGGCAGGAGTTTCTCTGCTGAAGCCACTGAAGGGCGTCGACCCGAACCTGATCTCCAACCTGGAGACATTTTTTACACTGGATTACCCCAAGGTGACGCTAACTACCCCCAACCCACCTAATCACCCCTAACTACCATCCCACTACCCCCGACTGCCATTTGTCTCTTGCTGACTACCCCAACTACTCTTTGACTGCCCACGACTACCATCCATCCGCCTCCGTCGACCATCGTAGCGCCCCCCTACTACCATCCAACTTCCTGCAACTTCAGTCTGACTCTCCGAACTACCATTTGACTAATCCTTACCGCTTCCGACAGACCTCGACTACCATATTACCTCCCGGACTAACATCCCTTTACGGTCTGACCGCCCCTACCACCAACCGACTGCACCTGGGTACGCTCTGACGGCCAAGACCATCTGACCACCGTTTGTCTGCTCTGCGACTAGCAACCAATTGGCCCGAGCTATCGCCTGACTGTCCCAAAGTACCATCTGATTGCCCCTAACTGCTACCCAACGCCCCCCGACTGCCCCCAGCTACAGTCTACCTAAACACGTCTGTTTCAGGCAGGGATTCGTTCGTACAGTAATTTGAACCTTTTTGTTTTGCAGTATGAGATCCTGCTGTGCGTTCAGGATCAAGACGATCCAGCTGTTGACGTCTGTAAAAAGTTGTTGGGCAAATATCCGAACATAGACGCTCGATTATTCATCGGTGAGAAAAGACTTGTTTATTTCTTGTTCGCTGTTTGTTCTGTCATTCGACATATTACACGCTGACTTTATTCTACCGTTTATTCTGTTATGTTCTTGAAGCGACTAGCTTTAAGTAACTCACTTTTTTGAGTCCTTTCGTTAGCAGCTAATGTTTGCATGTGTTGTTCTTTGGTTCTCAGGGGGGAAGAAAGTTGGAATCAACCCCAAGATCAACAACCTGATGCCGGGCTACGAAGGAGCCAAATACAGCCTGGTCTGGATCTGCGACAGCGGCATCAGAGGTCAGTGAAGTTTTAGTTTTTGGCTGATGTACGAGCTGTAGACGCTGAGACTTGTTCATCATAATTGATAATGCTAACTCTGTGTGTGTGTGTGTGTGTGTGTGTGTGTGTGTGTGTGTGTGTGTGTGTGTGTGGCAGTGAAACCTGACACCCTGACAGATCTGACCAATCAGATGACAGAGAACGTGGGATTGGTCCACGGGTTGCCATATGTTGCTGAACGCCAAGGCTTCGCCGCCACACTGGAGCAGGTAATGCTAACAAGCTAACATCATGCTAAGTCTGCTGACTGGTTTCCAAGTGCGCATGCGATAAAAACCTTCGCCAATGGCATGTTAAATTATGTCTTTGAATGCTATTTAGCACTAGCCTCTGAAGCTAATGAGACTCAAATTTTATAGCTAGATTTTTCTAGCTATTCCAGATTTTTAATAACAATAATATAAAGAGTTCGGCCTCGCCCGGCTGTGTGGTCAGAGTGCAGTGAGATAACTCCTGTTATAAATACAACTGAACAAGCTTTGAATAGCTGTCAGCGGTAACATTACTATTACACGTTTTCTTTTTGAATGTTGACATGTTGATTACATCTTACTCGCTATTATTTTTTAAGCTCACTATCTAGCTGTTGGATGCTAACACATCATTTCCTTACTCTGTTATTCTAACAAATGCTAAATCTGACTTGTCTTTTCAGAAGCTAATGCTAACCTCGCTTCTACCTCTCAGCTAACGCGATGAGGATAAAGTGTTTTTTCTCTTTTTGTAAGTGCTAACAAATGCTAATGCTAACCTGTGTTTAGGTGTATTTTGGGACGTCCCATCCTCGCTCCTACATCTCTGCTAATGTGACAGGGATCAAGTGTGTGACGGGGATGTCGTGTCTGATGAGGAAGGACGTGTTGGATCAAGCCGGCGGGTTGGTCGCCTTCGCTCAGTACATCGCTGAGGATTACTTCATGGCTAAAGCCATCGCTGACAGGTTAGCATGTTAGCATTAGCACTTGTAGTTTGGCTGATGTCATGTGGTTTTTCCAAAGGGAAATGAAACGGATGATTTATTACTTCCTGTTTCCTGTCCCGTATCTGTCCCCTCAGGGGCTGGAAGTTCTCCATGGCGACACAGGTGGCGCTGCAGAATTCTGGGTCGTACTCGATTGGCCAGTTCCAGTCGCGCATGATCAGGTAACCTCAGAACTCTTTATCTGATTGGCTGTTTGTATTATTCATATTTAAATAACGTTTTTTTCCTACTCGCCCCCGACTCTGTAATAATATCATAATATAATTACACAGTTCTGTAATGTTGTCAGATTGTGATATTATATATATTTAAAGTGGAGAATTCATATGTGATTATATTTTACAACTCTAGCGATGGCCTTAATGTTTGTAAGTGTGAAAATTTCTCCTGTTTTATTACATGTATAATGTATTTTATTCTTTCTGTTTTCTAAGATAGCTGTATTCATTTGAATCATTCACTGAGGTGATTAAATGTAGTATTTCTGAATAAAATGTCAGCCACATACTGTAGTTACGTAGATGCTTTATATACAGTTGTATGTTTGAAGGTTAATTGTCGACGTATTAAATCCGATGAAGTTAATAAAGGTGTGTTTTGTGTTCTCAGGTGGACGAAGCTGCGGATCAACATGCTTCCTGGCACCGTGCTGGAGCCCGTCTCCGAGTGCTTCCTGGCCAGCCTCATCATTGGCTGGGCCGCTCATCACGTGTTCAGGTACGCAGCCAGTCACGGAGCAGCAGCTGCTACGATGATGTCGAGCGTGTTTTCGTTCTCTTGATGCAAACACTTCCTGGTTTATTGTTCTGGGTGGAAATAATATCTATTTTTACGCTGCAATATCGATATAAATCCCGACACACGCATTTTCTCTAGAATAACTTCTCCAATAGTGCAAACACGTGACGATCTTATAGACCATGATGCATTGCTGCAGATTAAACTACCAACAGTATATAACCGTAAACATCAGCAGTGAAGCTAGCTAGTTAGCAGCTAGGAATAAAACTAAAACCAGAGGCCTCGCAGATACGTTCTGGAGCTGGAAGCTGTGGGTGGAGTAATCAGAGCGATCAGATGATTGATCGCGTTCTCTCATGACTCGTACAATCATTCGTAGCTGCTAACTAGCTAACGTTAGCTGTTCGCAGTCTGGACCAGCTGCTCGCTGCGTGGCCGCTGAGGTAACTTCCCCTCGGCGGCGCCCAGCACACACACTCACAGCGGTATGTGTTTGTGTGGAGATCAGCAGCTGTTTCCTCGGCGAGCGACGCATGAACGGCACGGCGATGCGAAGTTGTCGCAGCAGGAAGTTGTCGCAGCAGGAAGTCGTCGCAGCAGGAAGTCGTCGCTGCAGGAAGTCGTCGCTGCGCGGCGGCTGAAATCCATCTCCTTTAAAAAAAGTGACGTTGTGTTTTCGCTGCGTGATATTGGCGTTCTGTGTGAGCGTGAATATTACAAAAACGGTTCGGAAACACGGACGTGCGAATTGACGGCACGGAACCCCCCCAGCGTGGATGTGATGTCATTCAGGGTCACGCCTCCTCTGTGCATCCAAACAAGTGTGACGGCTGGTCGAGGTCAGCGGCGGCCCTGTTTAATCTGTGTGTGTGTGTGTGTGTGTGTGTGTGTGCTGAAGGTGGGACATGATGGTCTTCTTCATGTGTCACTGTCTCGCCTGGTTTATATCCGACTACATCCAGCTGACTGGAGTTCAGGTAAGTTTGTGTTTTAAATTTTAACACAAACATTCAGACCGACGTGAAGGTTTTTTCAAGCTAAATGAGAAATGTTTTGTTTTTATATATATATATATATATATATATATAAAAACGCTCTCCCTCTCCTTCCCGCAGGGCGGCCCGCTCAGCTTCTCGAAGCTGGACTTCGCGGTGGCCTGGTTCATCAGAGAGTCGATGGCGGTGCAGATCTTCCTGTCGGCTCTGTGGGACCCGACTATCAGCTGGAGGACCGGACGGTACCGGCTGCGCTGCGGCGGCACCGCCGAGGAGATCCTCGACGTCTAGTTACCACGGCGACCGGCTGCACGCTCCTCCTCGCGACCGGCGGGGAGGAAGAGGAGGAGACGAGAGAAAGAGACTGATGTTTATTTGTTTTTTATGAGAAAAACTGAAGTGTGTGCGTGAGCGCGCGCGTGTGTTTTTAACTATTTATGTTCCTTTTGGTGCTAAAACGGAATGATGCCAGAACAAGCCAATGAGAGCGCAGCAGGGAAGGAAAGCAAAAAAGGACAAAAGAAGTGGGAGGTAGCGACGCGTCGCACTGAACTGTCCGATCTTTGATCGCAGCTGATTGCTCAGTCTCTGAAAACGGAGAAAACCAATCGACCAATCGGGAGAGAGGAGTTAAAATGGCCTCTTCCCGTTGGTTGATTTTCTTCAACTTTAATGTTTCATGAAGTTTGTGAAGTTTTTTATGGAAACAAAGAACAGCTGAGACATTAACCGTGAAGCTTGATCACAACTGATGAAGCAGAATTCATAGTTCTGAGATCTTTTACTTTGAAAACCGCTTGAGTTTCCTCTCACAGATTCAGACTGACGGTTTTCAAAATAAAATATTTCGGTTGTATAAGTTCGGCTGTTTAAATGTCAACAGGAAGTATTCAGTAGCGGTTAAATTGTTACGGCTGTTGTTTGCCTCCGTAGTTTTTGCATTGAGAAAAGACTGTAAATAATTTAGCATAAATAGATTTTTGGCCCGAAAATCCAAAACTAGGAGCTAAAAGAGGCTAAAATGTGCGTCGCGCTGCAGCTGAGCCCGACGCTTCCACCCAACAAAAACCGGCTGGAGACGTTTTCTCGTTCTGACCGGTGGGACCCGGGACTGCAGTCAGCTCCTGGATCCACAACGGCCCCGGGTCCGAGGGCTGGACTCGACGTGATGTTTGGGAACTATCGGGGAGCAGTTTGCAGTCCTGAACGTCTCTGACTCTTTCATTCAGAGTATTAAGTGAGTCAGTATTGGGACGAGGGACGGACATGTGTTGTTTATGGACGTTGACTTCCCAACTAGTTCAAGAAGACAAAGACAGAAACAAAACGTAACTAATATAAACGGGCGAACATACTGAGGAGACGGGATGTCTCACGTCTTCACAGTAAAAACAATCTGTCCAAAGGAACTTCAGTTCCTGCAAACTATTCGTTCAAAAAGCTCAATTTTCTCATAATTCTGAGATTCATATTACAAGAAAATGCCTCAGTTGTTTTCCTTCGAGTGTTTCTGTTTGATTGAGCGTCAGTCTAAAAATATTGATTTGTGCAGCTTTGAGGTTAAAAAATAATAATAATAATGTGAATACGATCAGCGAATGAGGAAAAACTGAATTCTGATACATTTTCTCAAATGTTCGGCTGATTTCTGTAACAAAAAATGCGTTTTACGAAAGGGTACTGCTCGTGATTATCCTCTGTATCTCACCGCGAAATGATCTAATAATAACAGAAAACGTATTTTGTAATTTAAAAAAGACGTCAAAATTACAAGATCTTTATTTTGTAATTACAAAATCGGTACCTTTTTAAATGTGAAACTCATCTTGTGATTACAAAATCGTAGCTATAAAAAAATCTCATCTGTCTTTTTTTCGTAGTTACAGAACCCGTAACGAGTAAAAAACCCGTCTGCGGCGTCTTTGTCTCGTGATTTGAACAGGAGTCACGGGATCTTTGTCTCGTAGTTACGAAATCGGTACCTCGTTATTATAAAAAAAGTAAATCTGTATTTTGTAATTATAAAAAGGAACTCGGGGAAGCGTACGAGATCCTAAGTCTTATTATAAAAATGTCTTAATTTCTTTAGCGCTTCTGTCGCACGGGACAGTGACACAAACTAACACCCCCCGCCAAAACACAGACCACGACTCCACGCTGAACTCCAGTATTCTGACGTTTAATGGTCGCGACATTTCATGTGATTCAAACATCAAATAAAACACAGGACCAAATAAATTAAAAAAAGAAAATTAAAGACAAAAATCCACATTTCTGAGCTTTGTTTGTTCGGCAGAGTCTCGACACTGTACTGTGTGTGTGTGTGTGTGTGTGTGTGTGTGTGTGTGTGTGTGTGTGTGTGTGTGTGTGTGTGTACGATCGCAGGTGTTTTTTAAAGCCATGTTGCTTTACTGTTAGCCCTTAGCTGTTAGCGTAGCCACAGGGGGTTTGGTTGATGACATCAGCTTCGAGTCGGACGAACCCCAGTCGCCGTCGTCCAATAGGATCAGTAGGACTCTTATTTGTTTATTGTTGTTTTTTTAAATTACAATTATCTGCTGTAGTCTGCGAACCGACCAATCACAGTTGAGGATTGTGTCAACACAGGAACAATAAAGTTTTATCCTTTAAAAGCTGCACTTTAGTGTGTTGTTTGTTGAAAATTTCCCCCAGTTTGATTGGCTGGGAGGGCAAAGGTGGCAGAAACCGAGGCCAGTCATTGGTTGTCAATGATTTATTTAATTTTTCAGTGATTCATGCTACAACTTCCTGTCACACTTTCAGTATAAATAAAAATCCATGTTTTGTTTCTGGATCAAGCACAGATAAAAGCCCCCCCTCCTTCATGCACTGGTTCAATATTAAAAAATATTTCATATAACAATAACAGTCCCACAATGCACCACAGGTACTTTACATTCATTAGCATAAAAAACAAAGGGTACATCTGGGTATAAAAACAGTTCGGGTTGAGTTTTATGCCGTTAAAGTGTCAAAGGAAAAAAATAAACTTCAAAGTAAATTTGTGGATAACTAATAATAAACCAGCGAACATATTCTAAATGATTAAAACCGGTTTTAATTAACTAAGACTGTATCTGAACATCTGAACGGGTTTCAAACAGTTTTCTGTTCTTACGTCTTTATTTTCCAGCGATACTCGCGTTACACACCGGTTACATGTAGCGAGTGTGTAACAAACACTTTGATGTAAACGTAACATTTTACACTTCGCGTTCTGTACCGTGTAACAAGTACCGCAAGTCAAAGGCCGGCATACGTCATGCATTATAACATGTGACAACAGTTGTACAACCAGCTCACGAGCACTGGAACGTGTTAGCTACAGTTACAGTGCTACACTTTACAATACGCGGGTTTTAGCGTGTAGTGTATGTTGTGTAAGTATGCTTATAATTACATATTATACGTATTGTAACGTGTAACAAGTATTTTTTACATCTGCGTATGTAAGATACTACTTTAGTATTTAACGTGTAACGTCTTGCAATACTTATAATTACATGTATTGTAAAGTGTAACAAGTAACGTGTCAAAACTACGTGAGATACAAGTTCAGTAGTTATTATTTGACACAGAACATGTTACAGTACTTATAATTACACGTTAATAAGTGTACGCAGCTGTTCCAGCTGTGTGTGTAGCTACGTTACAAACGACTAACGTTTCACCTGTAACTTCTCACAACTTCACACGTGTAAAATGTCTGTCGCTGTGTTTCATGTTACAATGTGTGACGTCAACATTTAAAACACAAACAGCGACTCAGCGCTCACCAACAACAGCGACGAGAAACGTTTAATGAAGTTTTGAAATGCATGCTGGGAAATTTAACAGAGTAGGCGGAGATGCCGGCTTCCTTTGGTTCTGATTGGTTACCACATCACGGGGCGTGTGGTACGATGGAATGGGTGGGGCTACGTGCAGATGGGGGCGGGGCTACATTCCATTCAACAAAACCCCACCTTTATAAGACGTGTGACGTCACAGCTCTGATGTGACGTCACAGCTCTGATGTGGGGAAAACGGAGGACAAAAACACTTTCACTTCCTGTGAAACAAGTTTTGTAACTCGTTACTTGAATTACACGAAGACATGAAAACCTTAAAATGTACATAATTATACGTTAAAATATGTTTTGTGTTACGAGTAGCAAGTTAAAAATGACTTAATGTAAGAAGTAAAAACCTGTTTCGAAAGCCATTTAAACAGGAAGTGACACCATAACGGGAGAACGAGTTGGTCCAATTAAAAGGCACGCAAACTTTGGCTTGGTTTGACCCCGCCCCCCTCTTTTTTTCAAGGCTTCATAATCACCTAATTTAATTTTAAAACGTTTTTCAGACGTTTCCAAAAATTCTAATTAAAAATGTATTTTGGAATCTATCTGCTGAAACAAAAGAAACCCAACAACGCAGAGCTTAGCCAACGCCGCCCTTTCACTCTATATCTACAACATTTAACCAAAGGTCAGAGGTCAGAAGGCAAATTGGGAATCAGCAGCTTCCTGTTTTTAGTGGCTTATTTCCTGTTTAAAGAAAATCATCAACGCCAGAAATCCATAAAATGAAAATAAAAACGGCCACAAAGTTTCTTAAACGGTGGAGCAAAAATAATCTAAAAAACAAGAGCTGGATCTGAATTAAATCTGTTTTTAATAGAAAAGAAGAAGGTGGGACATTTGAAGATCAACCAATCACAGCTCAGCTTGATACACACACACACACACAGAGATATATTTATACACACACATATAAATACACACACGCAGGTGCGACAGGTGGGCGGGACATCAAAAGCATTACCTATTTCATGTTGTACAGTATAAATACATTCATGAATAAAAAACCTTCCCAAAAAATATATACCGACAATACGACAAATAACAAAAAAATATTTTTTACTAAGTGAAAAAATTCTACAAAAAAATCCAAAGTCAGATCAACATGAGCCGCCACCAAGACTCCACCCAAACACCACCCAAAAAATCAAAAACCAGCAGAATTCAGAGAAATAAGGCACAGAGGAAGGTTGAGATCGCAGCCACCTACAATTCTACATTAATAATAATCAATAATTAATAAAAATCAAAGACCAATTTTTATCCATGCTGAGTAACTTTAAATATATAAAAAGAAAATTAAATATTTCCGTCATTTGGGCATTTTGAGAAAAAGCAGATTTTATTTTGAAAATTCTCTTTTTAACTTTAAAATGATTTTTTTCTGCATTCGTTTAACATTTAGACAATAAAAGTTCAACTCACATTAGCTCCTTGTTGAACTCCACTACCCACAATGCATTGCTACTGGGCGCTCAGGAATGTGCTCTGTAACCATGGCGACACGCCTGGTCCGTGTGTCGTCGCCCGTCACCGTGATATCAGAGTGTTTGTAGGCACAGAAAGCTCGGTGGCGATGGGGCTCTCCCATTGGTCCGCTTGTTCCCTCCACGGGCCAATCAGAAGCCCTGAGTCTGGATGCTTAGTCAGTCCAAAGGTCAAAGGTCAGATGAAGGGGTCCGAAAGAAAAACAGTCAAAGTCCAGCGGAGGGTCACAACTTCAGCACTGATGCTAACGAGCTACTAGCCTGTTAGCTTTGACTTTAGTTAACAATTAGCATGTTAGCCTTGACTTTTAGCCTGCATTTAAGCTAGTTAGCTGTTAGCCACAGTAGGGCTTGTAGGTGCGGCTGCCTGAAGAGAATTGCGGGATTTTGTACGTCGCTTTGAGAGAGTTGGTTGGTTTCGGCGTTCAGATGAGTAAGTTAGTGATCTGAGACAGAGCGACGTCTGCTACGGCGATCGATAACAAGCCTTAAATAATCTTTAAACAGGCGCTCGCTACGTATCGTGACTTCTGTATTACGTTGTACAATTTATGTTTCTGCTTGTGTGAGTGATTTTTCCTCAAATACTCCCTGTATTGTTATTTGTATTGACTTGTAGTGTATTTGTATAAAATTGTTTTGTTAATAAAGTTTTTTTTAAAGCTTGCTAGCTTCCATAAAGTATAATGTTCACACATGCGTGGTACAAGTCGGGCGCCGACAGGGCTGAACGAATTAGGTGAGAAAAGTGCAGTTTGATTCTGACCAATATTGACCCTTCAATTCACTAAGCCCCGCCCCCCGTAGTTACTGTTGCTAAGCTGTCAATCTTTCTGTTCAGCACATTAACGGCGTACAGTGATAACAACGGGTCCGTGTTGTCAGACAGACGTAAACGCTGACCGCCCGCAGCGTGACGAGGACCTGGGCCGTTCCTGCAACACTAACTCACCTGAACGTGTCCCGCTAACATAAAGACTTCAGCAGCAGCAGGTCCAGCGTGCAGCGAGACCACTTCCTGTTCTGGCCTCTAAGATCACTGTAATACATTTAAAACATTTATCTCTAAATCTAAATTTACGCGCTGCTGTTCAGCTTCAGCCGTCTGAACACGTCATGATAACGAGCTAAGCTCGAAACTAACAGGCTAATAGTTCGTAAACACGGAGGTTAAACGGCCGACCCTCCTTACATCTGTGTGTGGAGAGTCTCCTGGGGTCAAAGGTCAGATGGTGGACTTGGAGAAGGAGACTCGGAGGTGCTGGTTGTGGTCCAGCTGATGGTCATGCAGAGCGATGAGCGCCTCGATGGCTTCCTCCACCGACGCCAGCTGCATCAGAGCCATCTTCCTGTCCTTCCTGTGACAGCAGGGGAAGTGACATCATCAAAAACACGAGGCAGCCACGTTCGGTCTACTGTGACCGATACCGGAGTTTAAAAATCTGATATCGTGCCGTCCGACAGGAACTGATCTTTTAGCCAGAACAAACTAAGCGCCTGGATCCGGAGCCTGCGGACGGGTTAGACGGTTTACAGGTGTGCTGGTACTCACTGGAAAAACTTGAAGGCTTTCACTGTGAATCCACCGGCGGAGAACAAATCCTTCAGCTCGTCCTCCGCCGCCGACGAGCTAGCAGACGAGCAGGGAGGGCGAGAGAAACATGTTTACACAACAACTGTAGAAAGTCACAAAACCTAAAACTACGCAGCGGAACAGATTCGCAGCTTTAGCGCAGGTGAGTAAAAGAAGCCTTACGGGATGTTGGACAGGTGCAGCGTGGCCGACGGAGGGAAGATGTTGTTAAAATTTTTGGATCCGGGTTTTTTGAAGCGGTGGAGGGCGGAGCCTGAGAAGTCCCGAGTCAGCGCCTGTTCTTCCTGCCCCGCCCCCCCGCGAGGCAGCTGCACCACCGGGTGTTTGGACAACATCACCCGAATCACGTTACCATGGAGACGCTGGCCGTTCAGGTGACTCATCGCTGTCGGGAAGAATAAATGAATAAATCAGAGAAAATGTTAAAATTTGGCGCTTTTTCCTGAAAAAAAAAAAAAACATAAATTCACTTAAATTTTACTCAGAAACATCCGTTCAGTCAGCGGGAAAACTAAAGTTAATGTTTATCTTGTTTTCAGTATTTTATAAAACAACCGGACTGAAGAACAAAGTGTGTTTATATATATATATATATATATATATATATATATATATATATATATATATATATATATATATATATATATATATATATATATATATATGAATATAATCTATATATTTAATATATTTTTGATGTATTTTCACTGTAAAACGTCCAGCTGAGTATCTTGTTTGTTTAATATCAGCCAATAATATGTCAGTAATACAGTTTTGGCTCCAAACAAATGAGGAGTTAAAAAACAAATATAACTTTGTTTTGTTGACCATAAAGTCATGATCTACTTTCCATTTCCAAAAATGTTATTCTCATTAATTAAACTACTTTATTCAGTTATCAAACTCTTCTGGCAGTTTTATTCTCGAAGACCGAAATTAATTTAACAATAAATCTGATGCTACAACATTTATGAAATCCTGTTTTCTTCTATGAAATAATGACAGGATGTTTCCCGAGTCCACCGAGAAGCTGCTTAAAGATCAGTACTTTATGATGCCGGCAGCGTCGAACTCTCGTGTTTCCTGAAACACGGCTCACGTCGTTAACAGAAAGGGTTTTAAAAGAAAGAAAAGTAACTGTGTCGGACCGAGTTGAGCCTGAGTGGCGTCGCTCATCTGAACCAGAGCGTTTTCCTTCTTGTTGAAGAGGATTTTCACTCTCTGAACGTCCCCGTAAACACCTGCAAACACAGAACACAGCACGAGTGACAGGAGCTGAAGAAG